>NW_007729395.1:68809-101918 GCF_000696425.1 Galeopterus variegatus | reverse complement strand
GTTGCGATCCGTTGCCGGACACGGAAAAAGACAAAAGACAAAAAAAAAAAAAAAGAATTATCACAAAGAAACTTTTCAGAAGCTATTACAAATATATCAAGGATTTAAAGGAAACCAAGAAAATAATGAGAGATATGTAAGATATAAAAAGAACCAAGTAGAATTTCTAGAACTGAAAAACTACAATATTTAAAATTAAAAATTCACAGGATGTTTATGAAAGATGTTGGTCTGTAGTTTTGTTTTTTCTCCCTCTGCCCCAATAATGTCATTATCTGGATTTGGTCTTAGGACAATTCTGGCCTTATAAAACGAGTTGGAAATGTTCTGTCCTCTTCTGTTTCCTGGAAGAGATTGTATAGAATTGATATTATTTTTTTTGTTATATGTTTGGTAGAATTCAACAGTGAACACACCTGGGCCTGGAGTTTTCTTTGTTGGAAGGTTTTTACTTATAAATTCAATTTTATTAATAAGGGCATTAAGCTTACCTCTTCTTGAGTGATGTTCATAGTTTGTCTTTTCAGGAATTGATCTATATGATCTAAGTTGTCGAATTTGTGGAGAGTTTTTTATAATATTTATTTATTATCCTCTTAATGACTGTGGGATCAATGATGTAGTTCCTTTCTTTATTCCTGATTTTGGTAAATTTGTTTCTCTCTCTCTCTCTCTCTCTCTCTCTCTCTCTCTCTCGCTCGCTCGCTCTCTCTGGTCTCTCCAGCTGTCTAGAGATATATCCGTTGTATTGATCTTGTCAAAGAAACTGATTTGTTTGTTTTACTACTTTTAATTTCATTGATTTCTGCTCAAATCTTTATTTCCTTTCTTTTACTTGCTTTGGGTTTTATTTTATCTCCTTTTTATAGTTAGCTGAGGTGGAAGCTTAGGTTGTTGATTTTAGATTTTTTTCTTTCTATTATAAGCGTTTAATGCTATGTTTACCTCCAAGCACTTCTCCAACTTCATCTTGCAGATTTTGATGTGTTACATTTTAATAATTATTTAATTCAAACATTTAAAAATTTCACTTGAGCCTTCTTCCTTGGCCCACGGATTATTGAGAAGTGTTTCTTCAAATTTCCAAATATTTGTGTATTTTCCAGGAAGCTTCTTATTATTGATTTTTAGTTCAATTCTGTTCTTGTCTGAGTGTATGCTTTATGATTTCTGTTCTTCTGTATTTATTAAGGTTTGTTTTATGGTCCAGATTATGGCCTTTTTTTATTGAAGCACGATTGATTATACATATTTCTGAAGTACAGCATTGTATACAACACATGATGATATTTGTGTATTTTCCAGGAAGCTTCTTATTATTGATTTTTAGTTCAATTCTGTTCTTGTCTGAGTGTATGCTTTATGATTTCTGTTCTTCTGTATTTATTAAGGTTTGTTTTATGGTCCAGATTATGGCCTTTTTTAATTGAAGCACGATTGATTATACATATTTCTGAAGTACAGCATTGTATACAACACATGATGATGAAAGCAATATTATTAACATATTCATTATTAAAAATAATAATTATTCTTTGTGCCCCTTACCCAGGATCTTCTTAACTCCCTTCTCCCTCCCCCCTGCCCACCTCTAGTAAATACAGATCTGTTCTCTCCTTCTGAAAGTTCAACATATTATTGTGGTCTGTCCTTCCTTCCTTCCTTCCTTCCTTCCTTCCTTCCTTCCTTCCTCTTCCTTCCTTTCTTCCTTCCTTCCTTCCTTCCTTCCTTCCTTCCTTCCTTCCTTCCTTCCAAAGGAGGGAGGACATGTGGTATTTCTCTTTCTGTGTCTGGATAATTTTGCTTAACATAGTTTTCTCCAAGATCATCTATGTTGCTGCGAATGGAGGAATTTCATTATTTTTTATGGCTTAGTATTCCATTGTGTATATATACCACATTTTCCTTATCCAGTCATCTGTCAATGGATATTTAGGTTGGTTCCATAATTTGGCTATTGTAAATAGAGCCACAATGAACATGGGAGTGCAGGTATCCCTTCAACATGTTGATTTCTATTCATTTGTATATATATCCGGTAATGGGATTGCCAGATCATATAGTAGTTCTATCTGTAGTTGTCTGAGAAACTTCCATACTGGTTTCCATAATGGTTGTACTATTTTACAGTCCCACCAGCAGTGTAAAAGAGTTTCCCTTTCTGCACATCCTCACCAGAATTTGTTATTCTCTTTTTAATAATGGCAGGTCTAACCAGGGTGAAATGATATCTCAGTGAGGTTTTGATTTGCATTTCCCTGATGATTAGTGATGCTGAGCATTTTTCTATGAATCTGTTGGCCATTTGTATGAAAAGTGTCTCCTCACCTCCTTTGCCCATTTTTAAATTGAGTTATTTATTTTTTTTACTGTGAAGTTGTTTGAGTTCCTTATATATTCTGGTTATTAATCCCTTGTCAGACATATAGTTTGCACATATTTTCTCTCATTCTGTAGGTTCTCTGTCTGCTCTATTGATTTTTTCCTTTGCTGTTCAAAAGCTTTTTAGTTTGATATTATCCCATTTGTTTACTTTTTCTTTTGTTGCTTGTGCTTTTGGGTTCTTATTCATAAAGCCTTTGCCCAGTCCTACTTCCTGAAGTGTTTCCCCTATACTTTCTTTTAGTATCTGTATGGTTTTTGTTCTTATACTTAAGTCTTTAATCCATTTTGGGTTGATTTTGGTATACTGGTGTAGTTTCATTCTTCTGCATATGGATGTCCAGTTTATTTATTGAAGAGGCAGTTCTTTCCCCGGTGTATGTTCTTGGTGCCTTTGTCAAAGATCAGTTTGCTGTAAGTACGTGGGTAGATTTCTGGGTTCTCTATTCTGTTGCATTGGTCTATGTGTCTGTTTTTATGCCAGTGCCACGCTGTTTTGGTTACTATAGCTTTGTAGTATAATATGAAATCAAGTAGTTTTATGCCTCTGGTTTTATTTATTTAATTATTTTTTCTCAGTATTGCTTTGGCTTTTTGTGTTCTTTTGTTATTCCATATGCAAGTTAGGATTGTTTTTTCTGTTTCTGTGAATAATTTCATTTATATTTTGATGGGGATTGCATTGAATCTGTAGAACACTTTCAGTAGTATGGACATTTTCACAATGTCCATTTTTCCAATTCAAGAGCATGGAATGTCCTTCCATCTTTTTGTGTCTTCTTTAATTTCTTTCAGTAGTGATTTGTAGTTCTTGTTGTAGAGATCTTTCATCTCCTTGGTTAAATTGATTCCTAGTATTTTATGTTTTTAGTGACTATTGTAATGGGTTTTCTTTCTTGATTTCTTTTTCTGCTAGTTTGTTACTGGAGTATAAAAGTGCTACTGATTTTTGCATGTTGATTTCCTATCCTGCAACATTACTAAAATTGTTAATCATCTCTAAGAGTTTTTTTTGTAGTGTCTAGGTTTTTCTATGTATAGAATTATGTTATCTGCAAACAGGGACAGTTTGAATTCATCCTTTCCAATCTGGATGTCCTTTATTTCTTTCTCTTGCCTAATTATTCTGGCTAGTACTTCCAATACTATGTTAATTAGGAGTGCTTAGAGTGGGCATCCTTGTCTTGCTCTTGTTCTTAAGGGAACAGTATTCAGCTTTTCCCCATTCAGGGTGATATTGGCAATTGGTTTGTCATATATGGCTTTTATTGTGTTGAGATACTTTCCTTCTATACCTAATTTGCTGAGAGCCTTTATCATCATAAAGGATGCTGAATTTTGTCAAATGCATTTTCTGCATCTATTGAGATAATTGTATGGTTTTTCCCCTTGATTTTGTTGATGTGGTGTATCACATTTATTGACTTGTGTATGTTGAACCATCCTTGCATCCCAGGAATGGATCCCACTTGATCATGGTATATAATTTTTTTGATGAGTTACTGCATTCTGATTGCTAATATTTTGTTGAGGATTTTTGCTTCTATGTTCATCAAGGTTATTAGCCTGTAGTTTTATTTTTTGTTGTGTATTTGTCTAATTTTGGTAACAGGGTGATGCTGACCTCATAAAATGAGTTTGAGAGAATGGCCTCTATTTCAGTTTTTTGGATTAGTTTGAGGAGTACTGGTATTAATTCCTCTTTAAAGATTTGGTAGAATTCAGCTGTAAGCCATCTGGTCCTGAACTTTTCTTCATTGAGAAACTGCTGATTACTGATTCACACTTGTTGCTTGTTATTGGTCTGTTTGAGTTTTCTACTTCTTCTTGGTCTGTCTTGGTAGTTTGTATTTGTCCAGAAATTCATCCATTTCTTCCAGGTTTTCAAATTTGTTGGCATAGAGTTATTTATGATAGTCTCTAATGATATTTTGTATTTTTGTGGAATCAGTTGTAATGTTTTCTTTTTTCTTTTTGATTTTCGTTATTTGGGTCTTCTCTCCGTTTTGTTAACCTAGCTAGTATTTTGTTTATTTTATTTATCTTTTCAAACAAAACAAAACAAAACAACTTTTTGTTTCATTTTTCTTTTGTATTATTTTTTTGGGGGATGTCTCTATTACTTCCAGTTCTGCTCTGATCTTTATTTCTTTCCATCTACTAATTTTACGATTAGATTGTTCATGTCTTTCTAGTTCTTTGAGGTGTAATGTTGGCTTGTGTATTTGGAATTTTTCTATTCTTTTGAGGTAGGCATTTATTGCAATAAACTTTCCTCTTAGGAAATAAAAGAGGACACAAGAAGATGGAAAGATATTCCATGCTCTTGGATTGGAAGAATCAACATTGTGAAAATGTCCATGCTACCCAAAGTGATATACGAATTCAATGCAATTCCCATCAAAATTCCAATGACATTTTTCTCAGAAATGGAAAAAACAATCCAGACATTTATATGGAATAACAAAAGACCTTGCATAGCCAAAGCAATTTTGAGCAAGAAAAATGAAGCTGGAGGCATAACACTACCTGACTTTAAACTATACTACAAACCTATAATAACCAAAACAGCATGGTACTGGCATAAAAACAGACACACTAATCAATGGAATGGAATAGAGAATCCAGAAATCAAGCCACACATACAATAAAACTTCCTAAAGAAAACAGGAGAAACACTTCAGGAAATAGGACTGGGCACAGACTGCATGAATATGATCCTCAAAGCACAGGCAACCAAAGGAAAAATAGACAAATGGGATTATATCAAACTAAAAAGCTTCTGCACAGCAAAAGAAACAATTAGCAGAGTTAAAAGACAACCAACAGAGTGGGAGAAAATATTTGCAAAATATACATCTGACAAAGGATTAAAATCCAGAATATACAAGGAACTCAAACAACTTTATAACAAAAAAAGTAACCCAATTAAAAAATGGGCAAAAGAGCTAAATACGCATTTCTCAAAGGAAGATATACAAATGACCCACAGACACATGAAAAAATGCTCAACATCACTCAGCATTCGGGAAATGCAAATCAAAACTACACTGAGATACCATCTCACCCCTCAGTTAGGATGGCTAATATCCAAAAGACTGTGAATGATAAATGCTGGTGAGGTTGCAGAGAATAAGGGACTCTCATACACTGTTGGTAGGGCTGCAAAATGGTGCAGCCTCTATGGAAAATGGTATGGAGGTTCCTCAAACAATTGCAGATAGATCTGCCATATGACCCAGCTATCCCACTGCTGGGAATATACCCAGACGAATGGAAATCATTAAGTTGAAGGTATACCTGTTCCCCAATGTTCATCGCAGCACTCTTTACAATAGCTAAGAGTTGGAACCAGCCCAAATGTCCATCATCAGATGAGTGGATATGGAAAATGTGGTATATTTACACATTTTGAAATACCGCCATTTGCAACAACATGGATGAACCTAGAGAGAATTATATTAAGTGAAATGAGTCAGGCACAGAAAGAGTAATATCGCATGTTCTCAGTTACTTGTGGGAGCTAAAAATAAATAAATAAATAAATACACAAATAAACTGGGGCGGGAGGGAAGAAGACACAACAATTACAATTCCTTGAAGTTGATATGACAAGTGAACAGATATGAGGTTGTTGGGGGGGGAGAAGGAGGAGGGAGGGAGGTTTCAGTCATGGGCCACAATAATCAACCACACTGTATATTGACAAAATAAAATAAAATGAAAAAAAAAAAAACCAAAACCTTTCCCCTTAGTACTGCTTTTGTAGTATCCCACAGGTTTTGATATGATGTGTCTTTATTTTGCTAGTTTCAAGAAATTTTTTTATTGCCTGTTTAATTTATTCTTGGACCCAAAGGTTATTAAGGAGCCTATTGTTTAGTTTCCATGGTTTGTTTAGTTTCCAGAATTTTGCTTATTATTGATTTCTAGTTTTAATCCATTGTGGTCTGAGAAGATACTTGAAATGATTTTGATTTTTTAAAATTTTGCTGAGAATTGATTTGTGACCTAACATGTGGCCTATACTGGAGAATGTTCCATGTGCTGATGAGAAAAATGTACATTCTGTAGTTGTTGGGTGATATGTTCTGTAGATGTCTGCCAGGTCCAGTTGGTGTAAGGTGTAGTTTAAATCCTGTGTTTCACTGTTGATTTCTTGCCTAGATGATCTGTTCAATGCTGAGAGGGATGTTCAGGTCCCCCACTATTATTATATTGAGGTGTATCTCTTTCTTAAGGTCTTATAGTGTTTGCTTTTTATATCTCAGTGCTCCAGTGTTGAGTGCATATTTTTTTATGGCCATTATGTCTTCTTGCTGGGTAGATCGCTTTATCATTTTATAGTGGCCTTCTTTGTCTCTTTTTATGGTTTTTTGGTTTAAAGTCTATTTTATCAAATAGAAGAATAGCTGCTCCTGCTTGGTTTTGGTTTCCATTTGCATGGTATATCTCTTTCCATCCTTTCACTTTTAGTCTGTTTGTGACTTTGCAGGTGAGGTGAGTCTCTTGAAGACAGCATACACTTGGCTTAGCTTTTTAATCTAGTCAGTTAGTCTGTGTCTTTTGTATGGGTGTTTAATCCATTTACATTCAAGGTTGTTATTGAGGGGTATTGTCTTACTGCTGGCATTTTGTTGCTTTTTGTTTAGATGTTTTATCAGATTGAATAAGGAAGAAAGAAATGCCAAGACCAGGATGTGTATTATCAAGACGGAAAACAAGTTCTCAGTCTCATGGGTTCTTTCGTAATAACTTCGTATAGCATACATTATACGAAGTTATACGAATGGGTAAAAAGAAAAATTACAGGGAAATTAAAGAATACTTTGAGATAAAGATCAAAGTGCAACATGTCAAAACTTATAGGATTCTAGGCTCATGCAGTACTTACAGAAAATTTATACTTAGAAACACCTATATTAAAAATAAGAAAAACCTCAAATCAGTAATGTGAACTTCTACCTTAAGAAAATAGAAAAAGAGCAAACTAAGCCAAAAGCAAATATAAGCAGGAAATAATATTACCACAAAAAAATATGAAATAGGGAATTAAAAAACAATAGGGAAAATCAACAAGCTGATTGTTTAAAAAGATGAACAACATTTGCAAATCTTTATCTGGAATGACCAAGAAGAAAGAGAGAAGACTGAAATTAGTAAAATCAGAAATGAAGTAGGAGCATGGTTACTTTGTGACTATGGCTTCTTGTGGTGGTTAAGATTCAGTTTCTTTCTATTTCTCATTTGCATTTTGTTCTACCAGTGGTTTTGTTATTTCTTATGTATTCACGGTAGTGATTATCATTTTTTCAGTTTCCAGATGCAGATCTCCCTTGAGGGTTTCTTGGAGGGCTGCTCGTGTGGTGGCAAACTCCCTTAGTTTTTGTTTGTCCAGGAAATACACTATTTTCCCTTCCTCCATGAAGGATAGCCTTGCTGAGTATAGTGTTCTTGGCTGGCAGTTTTTTTTCTTTCAGTGTTTTGAATATGTCATCCCATTTTCTTCTGTCTTGTAGAGTTTCAGTTGAGTTATGTCCATATCAGCTATAGTTTGATAATGTGCAGCTTCTAAAAATAATTTGTCTGCAGTGCATTTCTTCTGGTGGTTCTTTTTGCAAAGTAGATTCCTAACATTTAAATTTATTTGGGAAGTGCCATAGAGAATAAAGGGATGTTCTTCTGGCAGCGGTCTCAAAGTAAAAGTTTTATGTTGGGATATGGAAAAGACTTAGGATTGTTAGAAATTCCCTCTACTTGAGTGATTTTAGTGCTCTGAGTGATCTGATTTTTTATGGTAGTGGGATTAATGGTATATGTAGTGGCACTCATATCAACAAGACAACTGTATTGTTCATCTATATTTATATTACAATTTATCTATATTGTTCTCCTTAGAATTGTCTGTTGAGAGGTAACCTTTCCCTTGATGTGAAATAATTGGACCAATTTTGAATAATTGTCCTTCTGTTTCTTAACCAATATAATGCATTTGCTCTTCTGATAGTTCTTCTGCTTGTAATATCTCTAAGCATAGGCATAAAGAACAGAGGACCTTACAGCCTTATTTTCATTTGAGGTACCAGGTGTTTTATCTGCAGAACGAGAAGTTTGTTTTCAGTCCTAGCTTGTTACTTCCTAGGACTTTTTGAAAATATTCAGCTATGTGTTGGATGTAGTCTAAACAGGCATTGTCCCATTCCAGTTTATTTTTCTGATTAAGTTCCCTATTTTATATACAAAAAAAAAGAGGCTCAATTTACCTCAGCTGTTAGATCTACCTCATAAAGCTATTGAAAGCTTACTGGAGTCTAGTTTTAAATTTTCCGATTGATTAATCTTTATTGTTTTTGCTATTTCGAGTATTTGTTCCTGTCTTGGTCTTTTCCATCCTGTTCTTTTAACAATTTTCCTTACATGAAGGTCTAACAATTAAGTGAAAGAGTTGGTCTAGGTCTGGTAGTATCTAACAAAATCTTGAATTCTGAAGCAAATTTCTATTTTCCTGAGAATTAAAACCCCTCTTAGTCATAGCTCTCAACTCAGGGCTGGTTTAATTCATCTTCTATGATCTGCCTTCTGGTCTAGCAATTTTATAGGGTATTGTGCAGTGTGACTGTTTCTTTCCTGAGAAAAATGTGAGAAAGGCAAACTTGTTTAGGAGGTCAAGGGAAGGAGAAGAAATAAAAAAGATGTGAGTGAGAATTAAGATAAATTTGTGTAGACAAAAGGAGAAATTACTTGGGTTTAAGAAAATATGAGGTATCTACTACTTCCTTCTTTTGAGATGTGGCCTTTTATCACTACCTTCACCTACAAATGATCTAAAATTGGCAAATGACAATAAAAGTAGCCATCTATGAAATTTAATATCACAAATACATGTATAGTCTGCTATATGTAAGGTTAAATGCTGTACATTGCAAAGAATATATGAACATTCTTGCCACGAGGCAATTACACTCCAGTAGAATCAGTAGAGAGTGAGGGAACTTGTGAATTGTGCACTTTTCTATGTACCAGACAGTTCTCAGACCCTATAAATATTTTATCATTCTTCAGAATAATCCTAAGAGATATGTAGATTATCCCTTTTCCCCCATTTTATAGTTTGAGCAATGAAGACTTTGAGAATTTAAATGGTTTTACCAAGGATGTGCAACAAGAAGCGATTATGAAGGCGATTGCATTTGAACTAGGCTTTGCAGTTTGAGGGTAGGATTTTAACAGGTGGATATGGCAAGGAAGGCAAATGGGTGGAGCTGGGACTGAATCCAGCCAAAACACATGTTCTTTCTATTACATAAAACTAGAACAGGGAGAGCACATGCAGGAAGCCAACATGACTGAAAGGGGATGTGTTACCTTGAGTTATGGGAAAAAAGGCTGGAAAAGAAGGTCAAGATAACACAAAGGATGTTGAGTGCAAACACAACAGGTTTTAGGTTATAGAAGAAATAATTCCAAACACCATAATTACCACTAGAAATTATATTTTATTCTCTCCTCTGGTAACTCTTATCTCAGTACTTGTATTTCAGAGGATCTGGTGGATTGAGTGATAGTGGAGCAACATGGAGGTAGAGCTGGGTGTGGGGCTACATAGCAGGAGAACTGGAAAATACTTCTGATGGGAACCAATGTATTCTTCGATGTGTTTATTTTTAGCGAAGGCCATTTTTCAATATGAAACCTCTATCAGAGGCTGATAAGGAAAAAGCAAGAAATCAGTCAATTCCAAAACTAGGTGATTTATTGAAGATTGCAAAGAAGGAAAAGAAATTTGTGATATTTGATCTTAATGCCCCTCCACCAAAACATCCTGTCAGACACAAGTATATCCACCAAGTAGTAAGCGTGATCCTTGACTCTCAAATTGAGCAACATCTGGTATGTTTATTTCAGTATTTATGGTAGAGGTTGGGAGGTGGGTAGCATGTCCCAGGAGCTCAGTAGTTGAACTTGACCTACCTTGTAGATCTTCCCCAGGATCCTAAAAGTAATTTTGCTTTCTGTGGAAATAGAGATTGTTGCTTATACAGCTATGTGTGGTAATCTAAGAATGGCCCAGTTAAATTTATCTCTGTGGGGAAAAGCATTAAGGCTGTTTGCTATTCCAAACCAAATGAAATATCAGCACCCTGTTAGAGAGGAATATGTGTAATAATTATGTGATGTGACCTGCACCTTCACCGACGTAGATCTGCTAGAAAGAGCCTGGGTAACACTAAGGCTTTGAGGACTTGGTTTAATGAATGGTATAGAAAGGACAACTGGTTCTTATTTGAGCAGAGATTTTGCTCATCATGTTTTTCCAAAGCAACTGTGTATTTGGGCTGTCAGTCATTTCAAGTTGCCTAAATTATCAGAATTTGGGAGTGCTATGAGTGAAACAAATATATTTCTTTGCAAGTGGAACAGCTTCCACAAATGAGTCATAATATCACCCCTGTTGTCAGAAAATGTCTCAACTTAAAGATGATTTTTAGCATCATCAACCAAAGGAGATTTTTTGATTCTCAGCTTTCATCCACATCTACCAACTCCTTGTTCACTTTGCTAGTATGAGGCTTTTTGTAACAGTAGCCCCTTGACCCTTTCTGTTAACTGATGAATGTAAAGGTCCTGAGAAAACACAGTCCAGAACAGCCCTGGTGAAAACCCCATTATAAGAGTTCCTTAGACAATATTAGGCCAGGTTGACTCTTAAACCAAGGACTAGAATTTCACTCTGCTCCCTATAGGCTACTACCAGTGCTGGATTGGAATTCCATCCAGTCTCTATGGGGCTGTTTGTACCTAAATAATTGATTATCCACTGAAGGACTTCCTGCTTCTTCTTACAGATTTTATGGTTGCCAGGTGATGATAGGGAATATGTCAGGAAAGCGGCTCCTGGTTTTCAGCATGTGGGCCGTTTATGGTCCATTGAACGCCTTACAGAAGAAAATATCAGTAGAATAAATGTTGACTACAAGAAGTTGTTCCACAGTGGGTTGAAGTAAGTGTTTCACCACACCTCTCTTGGCATGTATTGCCTTACTTACACAAAATATGCATTCCAACTAAGCTACTTAACTTCCCTTTTCCATCTCAGGATTTCTTTGTGTGGTTATCTTCTTGGAATCCCCTACTTTCTCATTCCTACCCATCCCTCCCTCCCCCTGTTCCCTCTTTTCTCTCTCTGCCAACAAACATTTATCAAGTATAGATTATGTCCTTGGAACATAGACTAAAGCCTTTTCTCCTTTGTGTTCCCGTCTTTCATCTTTCAGTACCCTTTTTTGCATGCTTGACATTTCTGTTCTTAGAGTGGACATTGAAAAGTCAGAACTCAAAAATGTTGTTTATTTACTCCTGACATTACCAGATGGACTGCAATATCTCTGTGATCCAGGTAGCCATATTTCTTGTAGGCATAATTAAGAATATAACTAAACCACTATTTAAAAACTTAAAATAGTCGAGCATGAGAAGAAACTCAAATTATCAACCATCACATTTACAAATACACAATTGGAGACAGATTTCAGAATTCAAAGCACCTGGGAACAAAATGGTAACATTTCAAACTTCACTAATCACAGCTTAATTTAATCCACATCTTTTTTTCTCTTAGATTTAACAATAATTTTTTCAGATAATTCTAAATGCTTCAGAGACAAAGTCTGCCTTGAAGATATGTATATCCAAAGTCTCCTTGAGCTCCATCTGCATCACAAGGCATTAACCGGACTGTTGCAAACATCTCTGTTCCTGCTTTACCTGCCTTTCTGGGCATGGGGTAGTTGATCATAAAATAATATCTTTTTTCTATTAGCATTGTAAATTATATATGTCTTACTCCCTATTTTCCATTCAGATGGTTTCTCTTTACTCAACTACTCCTCTATTTTGAGCATATTTCTGCTTCCTTTTACTTTTTTTCATACAGAAAATGGCTCTAAGATGATTTCCTTCTCAATCTTAACTTAAATTGATCTAGTGGTTGAAAATAGTTATAATATTTAGAATATAATATTTGGTATGAGTTAATATTTATATTAAAGAATTTAATAATTTAATAATAAGAATTTTATAATTTTTTTTCTTGAAACATAATTATTGTACATATCTGTGGAATACAGAGTTTACTGTCAATACCTGTGTGCAATATGTGATACTCAAATCAGGATAACTAGTATATTCAACATTACACAATGTAATCATTTTTCGTGGCCCTTTACCAATTCCTCACTAATTCTCCTTCCCCTTTCCCACCTCCGGTAACCTCAGTTCTGTTCTCTCCTTTTGAAAGTTCAGTGTATTATTTTGATTGTTCTTTCCTTCTCTCTTTCTTTCTTTTTTTCATTTATTTTTTTAGTTCCTATTAATGAGTGAGGACATGCAGTATTCCTCTCTGTGTTTGGCTTATTTCACTTAATGCAATTTTCTCTAAGTTCATCCATGTTGCTTCTAATGGCAGAATTTCATTCATTTTTATGGCACAAGAGTATTCCATAGTGTAAATATACCACATTTTCCTTATCCAGTCATCCGTCGATGGACATTTAGGTTGGTTCCAACTCTTGGCTGTTGTAAATAGAGCTGCAATAACCATGGAGTGCAGGAATCTCTTTGACATAATGATTTCCATTCCTTTGCGTATATACCCAGCAGTGGAATTGCTGGATCATATGGGAGTTCTGCCTGTAGTTGTTTGAGAAACCTCCATACTGTTTTCTGTAGTGGCTATACTAGCTTACAGTCCCACCAACAATGTAGGAGAGTTCCTCTTTCTCTCAATCCTTGTCAGCATTTGTTATTCTCTATCATTTTGATAATGGCCAGTCTAACTGGCATGAGATGCTGTCTCGGTGTGGTTTTGATTCACATTTCCCTGATGCTTAGTGATGTTGAGCATTTTTTCATGTGTCTGTTGGCCATTTGTATATCTTCCTTTGAGAAATGCCTGTTCAGCTCCTTTGCCCATTTTTTAAAATTGGGTTACTTGGTTTTTTGTTTTGTTTTGTTTTTTTTACTGTTGTTTTAGTTACTTATATACTCTGGATATTAATCCCTGGTCAGATGCATAATTTGAAAATATTTTCTCCCATTCCGCAGGTTGTATTTTTGCTCTGTTAATTGTTCCTTTTGCTGTGCAGAAGCTTTTTAGTTTGATATAATCCCATTTGTTTATTTTTCTTTTGTTGCCTGTGCTTTTGGGTTCATATCCATAAAGTCTTTGCCCATCCTACTTCCCGAAGTGTTTCCCCTATGTTTTTTTGTAGGAGTTTTCTAGTTTCAAGTCTTGTATTTAAGTCTTTAATCCATTTTGAGTTGATTTTGGTATATGGTGAGAGGTATGGGTCTAGTTTTGTTCTTCTACGTATGGATGTCCAGTTTTCCCAGCACCATTTATTGAAGAGGCAGCCTTTTCTCCCAATGTATGTTCTTGATGCCTTTGTCAAAGACCAGTTGGCTGTAAGTATGTGGGTTGATTTCTGGGTTCTCTGTTCTGTTCAGTTGGTCTGAGTATCTGTTTTTATGCCAGTACCATGCCATTTTGGTGTTACTATAGCTTCATAGTATACTTTGAAGTCAGGTAGTGTAGTGCTCTGGCTTTATTTTATTTTATTTTATTTGCTAACGATTGCTTTGGCTATTCATGGTCTTTTGTTGTTCCATGTGAATGTTAGGATTGTTTTTTCTATTTCTTTGAAGAATGTCATTGGTATTTTGATGGAGATTGTATTGAATCTGTAGATTGCTTTGGGTAGTAGGGACATTTTCACATGTTAATTCTTACAATTCAAGAGCATGGAATGTCTTTCCATCTTTTCGTGTCCTCTTTAATTTCTTTCAGCAGTGATTTGTGGATCTTATTGAAGAGATATTTCACCTCCTTGGTTAAATTGATTCCTTGGTATTTTATTTTTTTGGTGACTATTGTGATAGGCTTTCTTTCTTTATTTCTTTATCTGCTAGTTTGTTGTTAGAGTATAAAAACACTACTGATTTTTGTGTGTTGATTTTCTGTCCTGCAACTTTACTGAAACCATTTATCAGCTCTAGCAGTTTTTTAAATTTCCATTTTTCGAGCCTATATTATGTGTGAAGTTGTATGCTTAGTAGACCACAGGCTCTGTTTCAAATCTCGTCCTATCAATCGGATACATCTGTGATTTTGGACAAGTTTCTAATTTCCAGTTTTCTCCTTTGTAAATTAAGATAACAATGATACCTGCTGCAATGCTTAAAAGATTAAATGAGATTATTCGTACTATGCACACAGCAAAATGCTGGGCAAATGTATGACAGTAAATGTTGGTTCCTGCTTTTGTCATCACCATCCTTTCACGCTGTGCAGTGGAATTGTCATTTCCTATTCTCAGAGGTTAGGTAGTTCACCAAAGTGAATATTGTTGGTCAGTGATGGACCCAGGATTTAAATATAGGTCTGACAGACTTGCGAGTTGAAATTCTTTCACCCATGTGCATTTATAGTTATTCCTTGGCTATAGTTGTATGGGCATAGTTTCAACTGACATCAGATTTAAGAGGGATAATATCCTGAATCTTATTATAAAGTCTTGCAATTTAGTGTAGCCTGGCAAATATTTACTGAATAGGAATATGTACAGTGCATCATGATAGTTTTACGTGAAGGATCAGCCTAAACAACACATCACCTTTCCCCTTAAAGTGGGCATATACTTTAGTAAGGAGAATAAGGCTGTTTTTCCATATGGCTATACTACAAAGCTGATTATGATAAATTCATGAGCAGGACTTCATTCCAAATCATTCCCCTCAAGGACCTCTGAATTTTAGGAAAGTAGACAGTTATACCTTAAATATTTGTGTAATATTTATGATTGGAATATTTTTGGTGACCATCACATTTCCCTTACAATCTCTGTGATCAGTGTTAACTTCCTAATCCATCAGACCAGTCACAAGACATTGTGAACTTACCATTTTGACTGAGAATACTTTAAATACATTATTTTAATCAAAATTATCCGAATTTAGAGATGATGGTTTTATTTTTGGTCCTGAAAAATTTTTTAGTGTTTTTAAGAAATTTTTAAAAAAATCTTATATTTATTTATTTATTTATTTGTGGCTTGCCCATATGGGGATCTGAATCTTTGATCTTGGTGTTAGCAACACCACACTCTCCCAAGGGAGCTAACCAGCCAGCCCAAAATTATTATTATTATTATTATCATTATTATTTTGTAATTGGCCAGTAGGGGGATCCAATTCCTTGACCTTGATGTCATCAGCACCATGCTCTAAGTGAACTAACCAGCCAGCCAATATTATTTTTAAATGGAAATAATAATTGTATACATTTATTGGGTACCAATGTGATGTTTCAATATATGTATATGGTGTGGGATAATGATTAATTACATCAATATAATTAACATATTCATTTATTTGTTTTTTGTGTTAAGACATTTGAAATTTACTCTAACTATTTTGAAATATGCAGTACATTATTAGTAACCGTAGTCACTCTGCTGTGCTACGATAGATCTCAAACTTACTCCTTCTCTCTAACTGAAACTTTGTACCCTTTAACCAACATCTCTCCTCTCTTACCTCCCAGTCTCTGGTAACCACCATTCATTGAGTTCAACTTTTTTGGATTCCACATATAATTGAGATCATGTAGTATTTGTCTTTCTGTGACTGGCTTATTTCACTTAGCGTAGTGTCCTCCAGGTTCATCCTGGTGTCTCAGATGACAGAATTTCCTTTTTATGGCTGAATGTATTTCAATGTATGTATATACCACATTTTTTAAATCCATTCATCCATTAATGGACACTTAGGTTGATTCCGTATCTTGGCTATTGTGAATAATGCTAAAATAAACGTGGGAGTGCAGATATCTCTTCAACATACTGATTTCACTTCCTTTGGATATATACTCAGAAGTGAGATTGCTGGATGATATGTTAGTTCTATTTTTAGTTTTTGAGGAAACTATCCTATTTTCCATAATGGTTTTGTTAATTTATATTTCCACCAACAGTATACAAAGGTTCGTTATCTTTCATCTTTTTGATAATAGCAATTCTAAACAGTTGTGAAGTGATATCTCATTGTGGTTTTAATTTGTATTTCACTGATGATTAGTGATATTGAGCATTTTTTCATATATCCATTGCCATTTGTATGTCTTCTTTTGAGAAGGGTCTTTTGAGGTCCTTAGCACATTTTTTGATTGGGTTATTTGTTTTCTTTCTACTGAGTTGAGTTTCGTATATATTTTGAATATTAAGCCCTTTTTAGATGTTTGGTTCGCAAATATTTCAGGCCCTTAGCCCATTTTTAATTGGGTTAGTTGTTTTGTTGCTATTGTGTTGTTTGAGTTCCTTGTATATTTTGAACATTAAGGACTTTTCAGATAACATAGGTTATCTGTATTTTTATTCACCTCGATAAATTATCTTTATCTGTAGATTTGCAGATATTTTTTCCCATTCTATAGATTGTCTCTTTGCTCTCTTGATTGTTTCCTTTGCTGTGCAGAAGCTTTTTAGTCTGATGTATTCACACAGGCCATTTTTGCTTTTGCTGCTTGTGCTTGTGGGCTCATATCCAAAAAAATAATTGCCTAGACCAATGTCATGGAATTTTTCCCCCATGTTTTCTTCCAGTAGTTTTAGTTTCATGTCTTATGTTTAAGTCTTTAATCCATTTTGAGTTGATTTCTGTATATGGTATGAGATAAGGATCTAATCTCATTCTTCTGTATGTACATATCCAGTTTCCCCAACACTCTTTACTGAAGAGACTGTCCTGTCCTCATTTTTTGTTCTTGGAGCTTTTGTCAAAAATCAATTGATCATAAATACATGAATTTATTTATAGGTTCTCTATTCTGTTTCATTGGTCTGTGTGTCTGTTTTTACACAATACTATGCTGTTTCGAATATTATAGCTTTATAATATATTTTGAAATCAGAGAGTATGATGTCCCCAGCTTTGTTCTTTTTGCTCCAGATTTCTTTGACTATTTGGGGTCTTTTGTGTTTCTGTGCAAATTTAAGGATTGTTTTTTCTGTTTCTGTGGAAAATGTCATTGGAATTTTGATAGTAATTGCATTTAATCTATAGATTACTTTCATTGGATGGGCATTTTAACAATATTAACTCTTCCAATCCACACACATGGGATATCTTTTCATTAATTTGTGTCATCTTGAATTTCTTTCATTAGTGTTTTATAGTTTTTTGTATATAGGTCTTTCACCTCCTTGGTTAAATATATTCCTAAATTTATTTTAATAAATTTTGTTTTTTTTTTGTAGCTGTTGTAAATGGGATTGTTTTCTTAATTTTCTTTTCAGATAGTTTGTTGTTAGTGTATAGAAAAGCTATTGATTTTTGTATGTTGGGATTTGTATGCTGCGTTCTTATTAGGACAGGGTCTTGAATACTGTCAGATGGTTTTTCTGAACCTATTGAGATGATCATATGGTTTTTGTCTTTCATTTATGTTAATGTAGTGTATCACGTGTATTGATTTGCTTATATTGAATTATACTTGCATCCCATTCACCACTTGATCATGGTGAATGATCCTTTAATGTGCTGTTGACTGCAGTTTGCCAGTATTTTGTTGAGAATTTTTACATCTATGTTCACCAGGGATATTGGCTTATAATTTTCTTTTCCATAGTGTTCTTGTCTGGCTTTGGTATCAGGGTAATACTGAACTCATAAAGTAAGTTTGGAAGTATTCCCTCCACTTCAGTTTTTTGGAAGAGTTTGCAAAGGATTGATAATGATTCTTCTTTAAATGTTTGGTAGGATTTGGCAGTGAAGTCATCAGGTCCTGGGCTTTTCTTTGGTGTGAGACTTTTTATTACTGATCTGATCTCCTTGTTATTGGTCTATTTTTTTAGTGTTTTAAAATTTTTTAAATTAAAAGATAATTTATTGAGGTGAAATTTACATAATATAAATTAACCATTTTAATATGAACAATTCAGTAGGATTTAGTGCATTCACAATGTTGTGCAACTAACACCTCTAGTTCCAGTACATTTTGATACTAAAATTTTTATTTTCCCTCTCTTTCTTGGTCAGTCTTGCTAGCAGTTTATGAATTTTATTAATCATTTCAAAACATTAAGTTTTTGTCAGCTTTGTCAGCTTTTTCCCATTTCAGCTTTACTTTTCTGTTTAACTGATTTATGTTCTTATCTTTATTATTTTCATACTTCTACTTACATTAGGCTTAATTTGCTCTACTCTTATTAGCTTCCTTAGGTAGAAAATTAGCGATTGATTTTAGATCTTCTTTTCTAATATAAGTATTTAGGCTATAAATTTCCCTGTAAACATTGCTTTAGTTTTATTCCACAAATGATTTTGATATATTGTTTCTTTGTTATCAACCAGTTTAAAATACTTAAAACTTTCTTATTTCCCATTTGACTCATGGATTATTTAGAAGTGTGGTGCTAACTTTTTTTAACATTTGAGGACTTTTCCAGCTTCTTTAATTACTGATCTTTTATTTAAACTCATTGTGACAAGAGAATAACTCTGTATGATTTATATCCTCTTAAATTTATTAAAATTTATTTTATGGCCCACAGCATGGTTTATCTTGAATTTCTCATGTCCTCATGAAAATTATGTGCCGTCTTCATTTGTTGGGTGTAGTATTCTGTAAATGTTAATTAGTTTAAGTTGATCATCTTTTCAAAACCTTCATACTCATTTTCCCCCTCTCTTTTCTACTGGGCTAACAAAGGATTAGGTTACACATCAAACTCACACACATCAGAGAACTATCTAGATTTATTATTAATTTCAAGGATACAGCAGGCAATTAAGAGGCTCAGACAAAGCAAGAAGAGGACAGAGACACTGATTCTGATTCGGCAAGTATCTCTCTTTATTGGACACATACTCTATGTCCCAGAGAGATGAGGCCTCCAAGTGAGGTTTTGCAGGGTTATCTCACACAGAAAGGTAGCATTTGAGTTACGAAACATCTCCATTTGATACTCCCAGAGAGTTGTCTAGTTTATGTGTCATTCTCCAGAGACCAATGCTTCACAAATCCATTATGTGTATTTATAAAATAAGGAAATATTTAACCAGGAACATCCTTTTGAGAATAAGGCCTCCCTTCCTAGCAAATATCATTTTTCTATTTACAAAAGATCTAATTACCATATTGACAAGGAAATTAGACCAAGCCTTCTGCCTTTTTTCTTCTGGGAGCAACCTCCCCAATAAGAGAGAAATGAATGATTTCTTATGCCCCATCAGTTACTAAGAAGGGAGTGTTAATATCTCCAACTATGTTGATTTCTGTGTTTCTCCCTTTAGTTTTTTTTTTTTGGCTTCTTTTGTTTTGAAATTCTTAGGTGCATTTGCATTTAGAATTATTAGATCTTCTTGGTGAGTTGACTCTTCCATTATGAAATGTCACTTGCCTCTGGTAATTCTTTTTTTTTTTTTTTTTTACTTTTTATTATGAAAATGTTCAAACATATACAAAACTAGAGGTAATAGTATAATGCACTCCTGTGTGCTCATTTTTTTTTTTTTTTTTTTACCTTTTATTATGAAAATGTTCAAACATATACAAAACTAGAGGTAATAGTATAATGCACTCCTGTGTGCTCATCATTCAGCTCCAATAATTATCATCCTATGACCAATCTTGTTTCATCTGCTTCCCCCTACACACGTTGAATTATTTTGAAACAAATCTGAAACCTCATAGTATTTCATTCATATATATTTTGGTACATAACTCTAAAATATAAAGACTTTTAAAAATGTAACCAAAATACCAGTATCACTACTAATAAATAACAATAATTCATTTTTTTTTTATGGTTTGAACAGTAACTTGTTCACTAGTTTATTATTATGACTTCTGGCTCAAGATTCTCCAAGAGATTTTTCTTTTTTTGATGACATCAACAACAGTGATGGATGAGCTGCTAATCTGATCATTTTGAATGCTGTCCTACTTTGTATATAGAATGGATACTTTTGGTCTGGTTTCTTTTGTTCAACACAGTATTCATGTTGTTATATATATCAGCAGTTTATTCTTTTTTATTTAAATTTATTTTATTTATTGAATCAAAATCGATTATACATATTTTTGGGGTTGAACATTGAGATATGTTGATCAAACCAACATTACTTGCATATATATTGTTATAAATCATAATTATTCTTTATGCCCCTTGTCCAATCTCTCACCTTGGTAACTCTTATATTAAGATTACCTTTTCTTATATTAACATTGCCACACTGGCTTTCTTTTAATTTGTGTTTGCATGTTTGTTTTTCTGTCCTTTAGCTTTCTTTTTTTTTTTTTTAAAGATGACCGTTAAGGGGATCTTAACCCTTGACTTGGTGTTGTCAGCACCACGCTCACCCAGTGAGCTAACTGGCCATTCCTATATGGGACCCGAACCCGTGGCCTTGGTGTTATCAGCACCGCACTCTCCCGAGTGAGCCACGGGCCGGCCCTGTCCTTTAGCTTTCAATCACTTTGCATCTTTATACTTAATGTGCATCTCTTATAAACAGAATATCGTTGGTTCCTGCTTTCATATCTAGTAGGTCAATCTCTGCCTTTTAATTGGAATGTTTGGTCCATTAGATAATTACTTTACTTATTGATATAATTGGGTTTACATTACCATCATGCTATTTTTTTTGTTTGTCCGTTGAGGGGTTTTTTTTGGTCACTCCTTTTTTCCTTTTCTTCTTTAGTTAATTATTTTATAGTATCCTATTCTATCTCCTCAAATGGGTTTTTACATCTTTAGGGATTATAAAATTATCCTTAACTTATCACAATCCACCTCGAATGAATATTATTTCACAATATAGAATATAGAATATTAGATCCTTAGGTGAGTGTAATTCTATGTACTACCTGCTGCCCTTTGTGCTATTGTCATATATTTTACTTCTATGTATGTTATAAATGCCATAGTACATTTTAATTATATTTATATAAAATAGTCAATAGTATTTTTAAAAATTAAATTTTTTATTTTGAGATAATTGCAGATTAACATGCAAGAAATTATACAGAAAGATCTTGTGTACCTTTTACCCAGTTTCTTTCAACAGTAACCCTTGTAAAATTAATACAATATCACATCTAAGACTTTGACATTGAAACAATCCACAGATCTAATTCAAATTTCCCCAATTTTTCTTATAGTCATTTGTGTATGTATGTGTGTGTGTAGTTTTCTGCAATTATATTACATGTGTAGGTTTGTGGATCTAACACTACAGCCAAGATACAGACCAGTTTCATCACAAGTATTCCTTGTGTTGCCCATTGATAACCATGTTCTTTTCCCTTCCATACCTTTCCCCCTCCCCCACCTCAAACCTTAACTCATGGGAATAACTAATGTGTTCTCCATTTCTATAATTTGTCATTTCAAAAATAAATGGGCTCACACAGAAATATAAAAAACAACTTAAAAATTTATATAGAACAAGAGATCCCACATAGCTAAAGCAATCCTGAGCAAAAAGAAAAAAGTGGAGGATATCACATTCCCTGACTTTAAATTATACTACAAAGCTATAGTAATCAGCACAGCATGGTACTGGCTAAAAAACAGACACATGAACCAATGGAACAGAATAGAGAATTCAGAAATAAATTCACATACCTATAGCCAACTGATTTTGCACAAAGGAGCCAAGGACACACACTGGGGAAAGGACAGTCTCTTCAATAAATGGTGCTGGGAAAATTGGAGATCCATATGCAGAAGAATGAAACTAGACCTGTACTTCTCACCAGATACCAAAATCAACTCAAAATGGATTAAAGACTTAAGTGTAAGACCTGAAACAATAAAACTTCTAGAAGAAAACAGGGGAAACACTTTAGGACATAGGTCTGGACAAAGATTTTATGGATAATACTTTAGAAACACAGGGAACAAAAGCAAAAATTAGCAAATGGGATTATATCAAACTGAAAAGTTTCTTCAGAGGAAAGGAAACAATCAACAGTATGAAAAGACAACCTGCAGAATAGGAGAAAATATTTGCACATTATGCATCTGACAAGGGGATTAATATCCAGAATATGCAAAGAACTCAACTCAATAGTAAAAAATAAATATTCCAATTAAAAAACGGGCAAAGGAACTGAGTAGACATTTTTCAAAAGAAGACATAGAGATGGCCAACAGGTATATGAAAAAATACTCAACAGACTAATCATCAGAGAAATGCAAGTCAAAATCACAATGAAATATCATTGCATCCAGTTAGACTGGCTATTATTAAAAAGTTGGAAAACAACAAATGCTGGTGAGGATGCAGAGAAAGGGCAACTCTTATACATTGCTGGTGGGAATGTAAATTAGTACAGCCATATGGAAAATAGTGTGGAAATTTCTCAAACAACTACAGGAAGAACTACCATACAACCCAGCAATCCCACTACTGGTGATATATCCAAAGGAATGGAAATCAACATGTCAAAGGGATACCTGTATTTCCATGTTTATCTTGTCTCTGTTCACAATAGCAAAGATTTGGAACCAACCTAAATGTCCTTGGATGGATGATTTAATAAAGAAAATGTGGTATATCCACACAGTGGAATACTACTTGGCCATAAAAAATAATGAAATTCTGCCATTTTCAGCAACATGAATGAGCTTGGAGATAATTATGTTAAGTGAAACAAGCCAGGCAAAGAGAGAGAAATACCACAGTTCGCACTTATGTGGGAGCTAAAACAAGTTGGTCTCATAGAAGTGGAGAATAGGATAGTGTTTAGTAGATACTGATGGGAGGAAGAAGGGGAGAGGATCAAGAGACAGTGATCAGTGGATACAAAATAGTAGAGAGATAGTAGGAATGGAATCCAGGGTTCTGTAGTAATATAGGGAGACTACAGTTAACAACAAAGTACTGTGTATTGTTGAATAGCTAGTCAAGATGATGTTGAATGTTTCCAATACAAATGACAAATGTTTGAGATGATGGGTATACTGAGCACCCAGATATGATCGCTGCACACAGTATGAATGTTCCCAAATATCATATTGTACTCTATAAATATATAGATGGGTCAATTAAGAAAAAGAAAAGAGAAATAAAAAAAAAAAGAAAAAGAAAAGAGAAAAAAGAGAGAAAAATAGTAGAATAGTGATAGCTAGAGGCAGGGAAAGTGACATAGAGGTGGTGCTGGAGAAATGTTGATAAACCAGTACAAAGTTACAAAGTTTCAATAGATAGGAAGAATAAGTTCTGGTATTCTAGGGTGACACAGCTAATAATATTGTATTGCATATCTCCAGATAGCTAGAAAAGAGGATCTTGAATGTTATAACGACAAAGAAATGATAAATTTTTAGGTGTAGGTATGCTAACTATTCTAATTATATCATATACAATATATGCATGTATTGAAATAACAAACTGTGCCCTATAAACATGTACAATGAAAAAAATTTTTTTAAAGGACAAATGAACTTATTTAGTATATAACATTTTGGGGCTTTTTTCACTCAGTATAATTCCCTTGAGATTCATCCAAGCTGTTCCACATATCAATAGTTTGTTCCTTTTTCTTGCTGAGTAATATTCCATGGTGTGGATATACCACAGTTTATTTAATCATTCACCAACTTAAGGACATCTAATTGTTTCCATTTATGAGCTATTACAAATAAAGCTGTTACAAACATTTATGCACAGGTTGGTTTTTTTTTTTGTCTTTTTTTTTTGTCTTTTTCCGTGTCCGGCAACGGATCGCAACCCTCAGTGTTGCCCCCGTACCGGACCGGGGACCAGCAACGGGACCGCAACCCTCGGTGTTGCTCCCGTGCCTCGCTCAGCCAGTGAGCGGGAACCGGTCTGTATGTGGGATCCGAACCCTCGGGCGGGAGCGCCGCCGCACTTCCTAAGCGGCACACTATCCAGTGCGCCACCGGGCCGGCCCTATGCACAGGTTTTTATGTAAACACAACTTTTTATTTATCTGGGATAAATGCCCAAGAGTGCAATTGTGGAGAGGTGTGGTAATTGCATGTGCAATTTTATAAGAAACTGCCAGACTTTTTCAGAGGGTTGATACCATTCTACATTACTGCCAGCAATGTATGATGATCCAGAGTCTCTGCATTCTTGCCAATTTTTGGCATTGTCACTAGTTTTTTATTTTAGCCACTCTGATAGGTGTGTAGTGATATCTATTTCTCACTGTGGTTTAAACTTTCATTCTCTAGTGGCTAATGATGTTGAACATCTTATCATGTAATTATTTTCCAGTGGTATATCCTCTTCACTGAAATGTCTCTTCATATCTTTTCTAATTGGATTAGGTTTTGTTTTGTTTTTTTATTGTTGAGTTTTGAGAGTTCTTTATATATTCTAGTTACAAGTCCTTTGTTGGATATGTGGTTTGCAAATATTTTCTCCCATTCTGTAGCTTATCTGTAGTATCTTCTTAATAAAGTCTTCCAGAGAGCTAAAATTTTTTAATTTTGATGGAGTCCAACTTCTCCATTTTCTCTTTTATGGATCGTGCTTTTAGTGTCAAGTCTAAGAACTCTTCGCTTAACTCTAGATCTCAAAATTTTTCTATTTTTTTCTAAACTTCTATATTTTTACATTACACAATTAAGTCTGTGGTCCATTTTGAGTTAATTTTTATATAAAGCATGACTTAGATTGAGATTTTTTTTTTTTTGGCCTATGGTCTTCCAGTTGCTCCAGCACCATGTGTTGAAAGGACTATCATTCTTTCATTGAATTGTTTTTGTACCTTTGTCAAAAATCATTTCGGCATATTTGTGTGGGTCTATTTCTGGGCTTTCTGTTCTGTTCCATTGATTTACGTGTCTGACCCTCCTATACTATACTACCGTACTGCCTTTATTACTGTACCTATATGGTGAGCCTTAATAAAGTAAGATAAAGTGATTTCTTCTAACTTTATTCTTTGTCAAGATTGTTTTAGTTGTTCTAGGGCTGTGTCTTTCCAAATAAATTATAGAATCAGCTGGACTTATTGTACAGAAAGCCTTGCTGGAATTTTTATAGGACTCGTGTTAAACTTACTGATCAGTGTGGGGAGAATTGACAGTTTCACTATGTTGAGATTCAAATCCATGACCACATATGTCTCTCCATTTATTTAAGTCTTCTTTGGTTACTTTCATCAGTATTTTGTAATTTTCAGCATACAGATACTGTGCTTGTTTTTTTTTTTTTAAGTTATACCTGAGTATTTAGTTTCTTTGGGGTGATTGTTAATGGTATTGTGCTTTTAATTTCAATTTCTACATATTTCTTATTAATAAATAGAAATGTGGTTGGTTTTTTGAGTTTAGGTTTCAAAAGGTAAAAAGAAGTAGCTTGTTACTATTGTTTCCTAATTTCTATTTTTTTTTTTTGTTTGTTTGTTTTACTGACCGGTAATAGGATCGCAACCCTTGGTGCCGTGCCCGCACCGCGCTCAGCCAGTGAGCGGGAACTGGTCTCCACATGGGATCTGAACCCTTGGCGGGAGCACCGCCGCGCTCCCAAGCGGCGCACTCTCCGGTGCGCCACCGGGCCGGCCCCTAATTTCTATTTTTTAATTTATCTTTAGGTGATCTATAGATTTGTCTTAGAAACAATTCTAACATATTGTGTAACTAATTGCCAGCACCCCTGCAAAGGAGGTATTATCATTATTCTTTTACATTTAATACGTTTAGGCTAAGAACTTGCCAAGGTAGTTTATGGCAGAGCTGGGATTCAAACTTAGGCTTCTACAGAGAGATTTCCAATATGCTATACCATCTCAAGATTTGAAAAAAAATTTTGAAGGTAGTTATAAGGTGTGTTTTCTGAGAAACTGGATCGCTGAAAATGACAACTTGAATTACTAGATGTTCTCCAGTTATTTTCTTCTCATCTCTACAAACCGTGCACAAGTATCTACTGACATTTAGTGCCTTGGGAAAAATTGGGGTTTATTCTCCCCACTCAATGTTTCTAAAAATTTTTTAGGTTTGAAATTTAAAGTGTGCCAGAGTCAGCTCATAACAGTTTGTAGAAGCCAGTTATTAAATATTCAGGAACTTTGCAGATTGGTTTTTATGAGAAGTAGCTTGAAATTGGCTATGGTATAAGTATTTACACCTGGAAATTTGCAAGTGCTATGAATAGGGCTTTCCTTTTTCTTTTTCCATTCTTTCTTTCTTTTTTTTTATTCTCCTCTAGTTTACCAGCATACCACTGTTGATACAGGAGCAGAGGTGCTAATTAAATCCAATCCTTTATCTCATTGCAATATGAGCCCATTCCATCATGTCATATCGTAAGTTGTACTGGGACCAGCTGCTTCTGATGATTTAGGTAACAGCCTTTCACAAACATGCTGTTCTTCCTCTTTTAAATGATTAGTATGAGTTTGACTCTAAATCCCCTATGGGTTTTGTTTTTTTTCCAGAGATTATAAAGCAGCTAACATCGACATCAACTTATACATCATCAATGAACCTTGGCTTTTCTCACTGGCCTGGTGCTCCAGGATTAATTCAGTGACCACAGACAACATTCCACTCCTGAGTCAGCTTAATCACCCTCACTTCTTCATGGTGAGCTGTTGTCCAGATTGTTCTTCCAAGCCTGGTGTGATAGCTGTCTATGTTCCTCACTCCACCTGTATGTTGCCCACTGTGCATTCCCCTGGGGAGCTATTTAAGTTCAGAGACTTCTATGAATATCAGAAATGTGTCATTCGCCATTCTCTCACCCAGATCCTTCTGTGATTTTCAGGGAGCAATTTGTATGGTTATAATAGTTGATGTTTGTTAAATCCTTACAATGTGCTTTACATGTATTATATAATTTAACTCTCTGAATTAGCCACTATTTTTATCCCCACGAGGAAACTGAAACTCAAAGGTATCTTTGCACATGGTCTCATGCTATAGGATTCAGAATGAGGTCTGACTTCAGGGTTTTGTTATTGCAGCCCCATCTTCCTAGAGGCATGGCAACTATGGACAGTGGCATGCAGTGTGGAGAGAAAACCAAGTGTACATGACCCCAATGTGAAAACTATGTGTCCTGAACAAAATGCTTTTGAAGAGGGAAGCCATTGTCCAGTCATTTTGTTTATTTTCCAGTTCTAGCCCTTCTCACTGCCAGAGGTTTGGGATCTGAAGGCCTGGTTTACAATCCCAGCTAAATTTCATCATTTATTATCTGTGGAGGGAGCTCCAATCAACCAGTTTCTGCTAAAGAGCCTACTTTTCTTGTCTGTGTAGAGAGTAGGTTGACAGATTGGGTTGTAATAGCCTACAACAGGAAACAGTTTCATTTCCCTCCATTGATTCTTTAAACCTTGTCTATGAGCTAGGCCTTTCCCCGCTCCTGAATGAAATCTCACTTACGTCCCATAGCTTTTCCAGTTCTTGTAGATAATTTTTTAAAGTTCACTTTTAGTCATCAAAAATCCTCATTCAGGATTAAAGTGTCCAGTCCAGAGTAATAACCCAAACTCCAAACTACTTTGAAAAGTAAAGATTTAGGCAGAGAAGCCCAAGTGAGGAGGGGCCTAAGGTTGCCTTCTCTATACCTCCAGTCTCACTGGCTCCCATTTTGGACCTGTTCAGGGTCAGGACCAGGAGAGAAAAACTCCAAACTACTTTGAAAAGTAAAGATTTAGGCAGAGAAGCCCAAGTGAGGAGGGGCCTCAGGTTGCCTTCTCTATACCTCCAGTCTCACTGGCTCCCATTTTGGACCTGTTCAGGGTCAGGACCAGGAGAGAGGGGATCAGTGTTAAGGGCATAGTTGTATAGGGCCAGTACTAGATTAAGGCTCTCTGGTAGAAATGTGAAATTGCTGACCCCTTCTTTCTCTGGTGGCTTGGGCAGCTTTCTGGAGGTGACCTTGAAGGGAACCTTGGATGGCAGGCCCCTCAGCACAGGTGAGGCCTGTCCCCATACAACTCCACTTCATCTGTATATTATGTATTTTTCTAACATTTTTCTTTTTTAAAGTTGATTACAAATGTAAACTTGTTTATTATATAAAATTCAATCATTAAGAAAATGCATAATTTAGAAAGCAACACACCCCTCCAAAATCCTAACCTCCCAAATCAGTAATGTGACAAAATTGTCCCTTTGGGAGGTACTTATTTACTTAAATGATGCTACTATTTCTGAAAGCATTCTTTTTTCATTTTAATATTTGAATTGATAATAAATTCATGTGATTCAAAATTCAAAAGTATGAAAGGATATAACTTAAAAAAAAGAATTTATATTCCACACCTGGCCTGGGCTTTTTTAAATGACTCAATGCATAGTTCCTAGCCTTTGTCCTGTATTATTTTGTTCAGGGAAGTTGGGTTGGTACCCAGGCAGCCCACACTCTGGAGCTAGACTCTGTGGATCCAGATCTTAGCTCTACCACTTACTGTGTGAACATAAAAATAATAGATAATCTGTCTGTGCCTTGGGGTTTTGGGGTTTTTCTTTTTTCTTTTTCTTTTTTTTTGTAAATTGGGGATAATAGTGGTATATAGAAGCACTTATTTATTTATTTATTTTTTTGTCTTTTGTCTTTTTTCCATGTCCGGCAACGGATCGCAACCCTCAGTGTTGCCCCCGTACCGGACCGGGGACCGGCAACGGGATCGCAAGCCTCGGTGTTGCTCCCTCGCCTCGCTCAGCCAGTGAGCGGGAGCCGGTCTGTATGTGGGATCCGAACCCTCGGACGGGAGCGCCGCCGCACTTCCCAAGCGGCGCACTATCCAGTGCGCCACCGGGCCGGCCCTATAGAAGCACTTATATCCAACACAATCCGGTCTGATCATTTGTCTGTAATTGAGAAAGTTAAAGTAGGGAATAATTAAAAAAAAAACAACCCAAAACCAAAAAACTCAAAAAGCAATATGTACTCTATCAGCTTTTAACACTTTCCTAAAACTTAGTGTCTTAAAACAAATATTTTTATGTCTCATATTCTGTAGGACCATAGGATGGCTAAGTGGTTCCTCTGTTCTGAGCCAGCTTGGCAGGGCTTTCTGGTCAGGATAGCCTCATTCATCTGTCTGGAATCTCACCTGTGATGACGGGCTCTCTCTTCATGTGGTTGCTCATCTTCAAAGAGGCTAGCCTGAGTGTGTTCACCTGATGGCAATGGGTTCCCAGCAGCAAGAGAGGGCAAGCCCCAATGCACATGCACTTTGCAAGGTTCTCACTATATTACCTTTGCTAATGTTCCATTGGCCAAAGAAAATCACATTGGCAAGTCCAAGTTCAAGGTTGGGGAGAAACAGACTTCACCTCTTGATGGGGAAGTATAGTCACATTGCATAGGGGTCTCTGTATAGGTTTGGAAGGAATATCGTGGTCATTTTTATAAATGGTATATCACACACACACATTTTATTTTAATTTGAAGTATTTATTCACGTTTTGACATAGAGACAAAGTCTTTTCTTTGAGGATACTTTAGCTGGTTGAGTCCTATGTTCTCTTGCATATTTAAACATCCAAGTGAACTAGCTATGATTTCTAATTTTTGTTATTTCAGAGCAGAACAAGAACTTAAAATCATTGGGAGAAGCAATCTGGATGAGGAATTCACCTAGATTTTTACAGTCCCCCACCCCAATCTCTTACAACATTTCACCCACATCTAATTCAATTGCGGTTTATTTTTTAATGACCTATTCTGTCTTCACTGAGTTTTTCAAAGCATTTGAATTAGTTTTCTTGAAATTACATACTTTTCTTTTCCACTCAGACTTTACAAATTTAAGCAACATTTAATTACATTACACAATTGCAATATCAAGTACAGTTGACCTAAGCCATTTAAGGAACAAGGACAAGTGATTCTTGGTGAACATTCAGCTCATCTGGTGGGCATCTTGGAACAATCAGCAGACCAAGGCATCAGTCAGTATGTTCCCCAGAGGGGAATTAAGAACCTGGGTTTAGTGGAAGTTGGTTAAGAGCTTCTACTGTACCTACCTAGTAGGGCTATTGTGAGGATTAAATGTGAAAATGCCCCTAAAGTGCTTAGAACACTTGCCTGGCTCCTAGTGAGTAGTCTTTAAAGAACCTGGGTTTAGTGGAAGTTGGTTAAGAGCTTCTACTGTACCTACCTAGTAGGGCTATTATGAGTATTAAATGTGAAAATGCCCCTAAAGTGCTTAGAACACTTGCCTGGCTCCTAGTGAGTAGTCTTTAATTGTTAGTTGTTGTTATCATTATTATTTTGGTAATTAGTGTTTGTATTATTAATATTATTATTCAGTCCAAGAAAACATTGGGATAGGGTGGAAAATGGCCTGAGAAAGAATGAAAAGTGCCAGCCTCAGTAACATCAAGTGAAATTGGAGGGGGGAAGGGGCAATGGAGGTAGAAAGGGAGAGTCAAGCCAGAGAATTATAAAACTCACACAGGAGGACCCAGGACATGTAGCTCTGAGTATGGAGGAAGGGAGGGGAGGAGGGGAATTATGCTTCAACATACTTAGCTGAAGCATGATGATTTAGAATAACGGTTCTCAAATGCTTGTTCACAGACTAGTTGCTTCAGCAGCACCTGGGAAACGTTTAAAATGCAGAGATTCTGATTCTTTGGGTCTATAGTGAGACCCAGGAATCTGTATTTCTAAGAGCTGTCCAGGTAGATTTGGCTGCACAGTCAGGTTTGTAAAGCCATGCCATGAAAACATAGAGCACTAAAAGTCAAGAAACCTGGGCTGTAGTCCTGGGTCCAGAATAGATTTGCTGTGTGACTTCTCTGGGACTCCCTCAGACCTCTGTCTTGAGGGTCAAGGGAGATGAAGGGCTTGAAGTGTTTTTAATCTCTTGTGAAGGCCCCCTGTTTGTATAAGGGGTGACTTAGGATAGCTGCAGGTACTCTGTGTTAGAGACTGCCAGATCAGTCAAGTCTCCTACACCTGGTCTATCCCCCCTTTCTCTCCTCCTCCACCCCTGGCAGCAGAGCAGGGGACTTGGCCCTTGTGATCTAAAGTCTCTTCCAACTGTAAAGTTCTTTAACTGTGGTTTATGTTTTGCAGACACCAAGTTTCTATATATTCATATGGGTTCTCGTGGATATTGTTTCCGCAGTTTTCATTGTTGCTCTATTTTGTTTTCACTGGTAAGTATATATTTATAGTTTAAAATTATTTTTCCCAAAATAAAAATAATAAATGGGTTTTTATAGAAAGTTGAGAAAAAATAAGAGTTACACTCTTCCTATAATCCAGGGCTTCTAATCTGAACTTCTCATTTCTCCTCATGCTGCCTGCGGCTCCTCACACCCCTTCCCCCTCTTCAACACAAGACAACAAAGACTCTCACTAAAGCTCAGTCAAGCCTGTTACTGTGAATTCAATGGGGAGCAGTTGGGAGAGGACAGGGGGTGAAGGTTGTCCAGAGCAAGTGCCTTCATCTTCCTACCTTCTGTGAAACTGGCCATAGCAGAGTACTGTGCAAAGAGCAAGTTCACAAACCAAGAGGTCTGGCTTTTAGCCCTGGCTTTGCCTCTTAGTTGCTGGGTGACCCTGGGAAAATTACTGCCCTCTTCTGGGCCATAGTCTTTTATCTGTCCAAGAAAATGACATTTGAGAATCCTTTCAGGGAAAATGCTAAAGGTTTGCAAGTTTTAAGGTGGAAGAGGAAAAGAGCATCCTGGAAGAAGAATATCAGTTAGAGAACATGTTTCTTTAGAACCCATCATTTGTTGATTTGTGACCCCTCTGCTCAAGTGAGAGTCTGACCGAATAATGTTTCTTCTATGGCCACTGCCAATTTCAGAAGAAGTATGTGAGTTCATGGATGGTCTGCTTCCTTCCAGGTGGAGAGAGATCAAAACAGAAAAATCGCTGAAAGCCTCTCGCATTCCTGAAGGTAAAGTCAGAGGCCTAGACCACTGTTCTCTCTCCATCCTTTTCATGTCTCTGACAAGAGCTGAGGGTGTCTGGGAAATTGGGAGGGGGAAGGGAGAAACCAAGGGAAGTATAGGCTAGGCACAGATTCCAGAGGACTCTTTATATCAGGCTTCAGATTTTGGACTTCATCCACTAAGCAGTGAGATCCCTTGGAAGACTTTAAGCATAGGTGTTTATTTGTTCACTTGGTCATATATTCATGCATCACAGTTATTGAGTAGTACTTTGTGCCAGGTACTCTGAGAAGGGCAGAAGATATCTGAAAGCTGTCTGTGGAGGGTGGCCCAAGGGAGAGGAGTGCTGGCCCACAGACAGCAGCGAGGAAACAGGCAAAGGTATAGCAGTTGACACCACTGGGCCAGGCAGGTAGGTCCAGGACAGAGTGGTCACCATGCCCATTGGGGAGGGTAGAGGAAGAAAACTGCAGAGTTCCTGGAATGCTAGACTAGAGTCTAGTCTCTGCATATATGCAATCAGGAAATGGCAAATGAGTTTCAAAGAAGGGAACAATATGGTTCGGTTTCTGTGTAAAGGAATAGAAAAATGTTTATTCAGCAGAATAACTTAGGGGTTGAGGAAGTGAGATAGGCCCAGTAAGGGTAAGGGTGCTAGAGTTTATTTCTCAGAGGGTTGTGGGGATAATCACACAGTGAATTACTAGTTTTGGCAGCCAGTGCAGTGTCAAAAGGAAAACCTATTAGAGGGCAGAAGACCGTGCCGTGTGGGATGTAACTTCCTTCCATAGCTCCTGCAGCTTTTTTTTTTTTTTTTT
>NW_007729395.1:62139-68446 GCF_000696425.1 Galeopterus variegatus | reverse complement strand
GTACCGGACCGGGGACCGGCAACGGGATCGCAACCCTCGGTGTTGCTCCCGCACCTCACTCAGCCAGTGAGCGGGAACCGGTCTGTATGTGGGATCCGAACCCTCGGGCGGGAGCGCTGCCACGCTTCCCAAGCGGCGCACTATCCAGTGCGCCACCGGGCTGGCCCGCTCCTGCAGCTTTAACTAAAGTTGTACAATCCCAAAGTCATGAGTTAATTTAATTTCTAGTGGACAATGGTGAAGATTCTGAGATTCAGTTACCAGCCAGCAGAGGGTTAAACTAATGGAAGACTTAGGGTTGCAGGAATAAATCTACAGGGAACATGAAAAAAGTTTGGAAATCTTAATAAATTAAATCGACGGCAGTGGTCTTTCATTTGCTGTGAAACTAAAGGTTTAAGCCAACCTCATCCAAATGTCTAAGTGGCAGGGAGATCTCAAGTAACTCTGAGTTCTATGAATTTTAATGAGATCAATTTGATGGCCATGTCAAGAAGTCTGAAGGCTGTATCTCAGCTACCTTATGATTATCATACTTATATTAGTCAGCTGCCACAGACTGGGTGACTTGAGCAAGAGAAATTTATCTTCTCACAGTTTTGGAGATTAGAAGTCTAAGATCAAGGTGCTGGCAAATTTGGTTCCTGGTGTGGACACTCTTCCTAACTTGTTAACAGCTGCCTTCTTGCTGTGTCCTCACATGGCCTTTCCTTTGTGTGTGCTCAGAGAGAGAAAGAGAGATCTCTGGTCTCTCTTCCTTTCTTATAAGGACACCAGTCCTATTGGATTAGGGCCCTCCCCTTATGACCTCATTTAACCTTAATTATCTCTTTAAAGGCCCTATCTCCAAATACAGTCACATCAAGGGTTAGGGCTTTGACACATGAATTTGGAATAGGGGGGCGGGGGAGGAGAGGGACATAATTCAGGCCATAACAGTAATCCAGCCAAGAAATGACTAGAACATGGAAGTGGTGAGGAAAGCATAGATAGGAAAAAAGCCTTGAAGGAAAATTTGAAGAACTGTATAAATTTGGATGAAGGAGGTAGCTATAATGCCTTAGAAAAAGTACTCATTTAACTTGACCTTACCTCCCCACCATGTTGAAATTGTGATAAGAAAATAAGATGAGTAGAAAATAAGAATTTTCCCTGTTTTTAAGACTTTTTAGTTTTTAGGTGCCTGTTATGTTACACATAATCACCAATTATGTGTGATCTAAGCAGAAATAAAATGTATTGAAAGGCTATTTGGTTACCTGTAAGAGAGACCTAGATGGTGCAGGACTAAGTTTAGAATCAGGGAAGGAAGGCTGGACAGAAGCCAGGACTTCTGCCAAAACTACAGAACTATTCAGGTTGAGGAGAATGGAGCCTCATACACTAAACACAGAGTGCCACATTTGCCACCAGAAAAGCATTTTTTGCCTCTCTAGCTTGAGGATGTATTTTTCAGCAATTTAAAGGAGTCAACCCTTTATCTTCTGTCTTACATAGTTTCTTATGAAAAGTCTTGTTTTCTTATGTTTGTTCCTCTACTTGTAATATGTGTTTTTTCCCCCTGACTGCTTTTCAAGACTGTTCCTTCTATTACTGGTTTTCAGTAGTTTGATTATGGTTTAACTTGATGTGTGAGTGTCTATCCTGCTTGGGGTTTGCTGAAATTCTTAGATTTGTCAGAGTACAATTTTAATCAAATTGGACAAATTTTCAGCCTTTATTTTGTCAAATATTTCCGCCCCATCCCCTCCCACTGCTTTCTGGGATTCCAATTATATGAATGTTAGATAGTATGGTATTATCCCCAAAGTTGCTGAGCTCCTGTTCATTTTTATTTTTAGCCTTTTTAATTTCTTTGTTTCTGTTGCTATTGTATTCATTTTTTGTTGCTGTGTAAAAAAATTACCTCAAACCTAGCTTAAACCTCACAGATGCATCCTGTGCTTGGAGTCTTACCAGGCTAAAATTGTAGGTGTCAGAAGGGGCTCTTTTAAACTCACTGGTTGTTAGGAAAATTTATTTCTTTATAGATATAGGACTGAAGTCATTCTTGTTTTCTTGATGGCTGTAGGCAGGGTTTTGCCCTGAACTCCTAGAGGCCACCCTCAGGTCCTAGCCACATGGCCCTATCACAACATGGCAGCTTACTTCTTAAAAGCCAACAAGAAAATATCTCTACAGTCTGCTATGATGGAGTCTTATATAATGTAACATAATCATGAGAATAACTATCCCATTACCTTTGTTATATAACATAACTAAGTCAAGGGGATAACTATCCTATTATATTAACAGGTTCTACCCCACTCAAGGAAAGGGGGATATACAAAAAACAAAATTGAGACAAAACAGGAAGAAGCCTAGAAAGCATATTTAAGGAAATAATGGCTGAAAAATTTCCCAAGTATGGAGAAAGATGACAGCATTCAGGTTAAGGAAGCTCAGAGGTCACCAATCAAATTCAATCCAAAGACAAACACCCCAAGGCACTTTATAATCAAATTATCAAAAATCAGAGATTAGGAAAGAATACCGAAAGCAAAAAAAGAAAAGAAACTCATAACATTCAATGGGACCCCAATATGGCTCTCAGTGGATTTCTCAGTAGAAACCCTCTAGGCCAAGAGAGTGAGGTGATATATTCAAAGTGCTGAAGGAAAGAGACTGTCAACCAAAAATTCTGTAGTCTTTCCCAGACAAACAGAAGCTAAGGGAATTCATCAACACTAGACCTGCCTTACAAAAAATGATAAAGAGAGTTCTTCAATATGAAAGGAGACGACACTAAAGTGTAACAAAACATATGAAGGTACAAAACTCACCAGTAAAGTACATACACAATCTCAGGATACTCCAAGGTAGTAAGAGTGGTGAATAAACCACTTATATCCTTATTGTAAGACTAAGGGACAAACCTAATAAGATAATAATAAATACAACAACCATATAAGAGAAAGGCAATATTAAAGATGTGACTTGAAACAACAAAAGGTCAAAAAGTGGGAGGAATGCCATCAAAGCATAGAATTGGCTTTGTTTTTTTTTTCTTTTTTCTTAGCAATCGAGGTTAAGTTGTTATTAGTTTAAAATAATCTGTTATAACTATAACATGTTTTTTGTAAGCCTCACGGTAACCATAAAACAAAAGCCTATTAATGGACATACCAAAAGTAAATAGCAAGAAATCAAAATATACTGCTAGAGGAAACCACTCAATCACAAAGAAAACAGTGACACCAGAAAAAAAGAAAAAAGGAACTACAAAACAACCAGAAAAAAGTTAACAAAGTGTCAGTAACACGTCCCTGTTTTATCAATAATAACTCGAAATATAAATAGATTAAATGTCTCAATTAAAAGACAGAGTGTATCAGTGAAATATAAAACAAGAACCAACAATATGCTGCCTACAAGAAACTCACTTCACCTATAAGGATGCACACTGACCAAAGGGAAGAGATGGAAAAAGATATTTCATGCAAATGGAAACCAAAAAAGCAGGAGTGGCTACACTCATCTCAGGTAAAATAGACTTCAAGCCAAGGAAAATTAAAAAAAAAAGGAAGGTCATTATATAATGATAAAGGGGTCAATTCAACAAGAGTACATAACAATTCCAATATATACACACCCACCACTAGAGCACCCAGATATGTAAAGCAAATACTGTTAGACCTAGTAGAAGAAATAGACTTCAAGACAATAATAGTTGTGGACTTTAATATCTCACTTTCAGCAAAGGAATGATCATCTGGGTAGAAAATTAACCAAAAAAATTGGAGTTAATCTCCACTATAGATGAATTAGACCTAACTAATATTTATTAATAGTTCATACAACAGCTGCAGAATACATATTCTTCTCAGCAGCACATGGAACATTCTCTAGAATAAACCATATGTTATGTCACAAAACAAGTTTCAACAAATTTTTAAAAACTGAAATTATATCAGCTATCTTGTCTGACAACAATGGAATAAAACTAGAAATCAGTAACAGTAGGGACATTGGAAACTGTACAAATACATGGAAATTAAGCAACATGCTCCTAAACAATGAATGGGTCAAAGAAAAGATTAAAAAGGAAATTTTAAAATTCCTGAAGACAAATGAAGATGGAAACACAGCATACCAGAACCTATGGGACACAGCAAAAGCAGTTCTCAGATGGAAGTTTTTAGCAATAAATACATACATCAAAAGAGTAGAAAAAAGTGCAGCCATGGAAAGCCCCTGCCCAACAGATGGCAGTAGTCTGCCTGTGGGCCTCAGCTGCTGCAGGCAGCCCCCACCTGACGAAAGGGGACCTCAGGAGCTGAGGGCAGCATCTGCCCCACATATGGTAGGAGCATGCAGGACCTCAGGAGCTGCGGGCATCCCCTGCCACTGCTGCAGACACTGCTGCCACATGTGTGAGCTGCCACAGCCACCACAACAACCACTGCCACCGCAAAGGTGGCTTGACACCACAGAAGCAGTCACTGACCACTTGACTGCATTGACAGAAGGAGAGTCACCAGGAGAGCCCAGGGAAAGAGATGAGCAAGTGCAGACTTGTGATCTAGTGCCCCAGGGGCAATTATGCTGCCACATATGGTAGCACAGCTGGGGGTGGGAAGTTATGTTCAGCCGACGTGACTTCCTTAATCCGGTGAGAGACACATGCAGAACCACCTGAGAGTGCAGAAACCCAGGATACCCAGATACCCAAATAGATTAAAGAAGAAAATTCCCAATCACCACAAACCCATTCCCCAAGCAGGGGTAGCAAGAACCCAGAAAGAGCCCTTGCCTGTAGGAAGGTGGAAAGAGAAACTCCACCCAGGGTCACCCATTCAATCTGAAGAGTTCCAGTATACCCCCGTGGACCCATCAGGGTCCGAGGACACTAGCCAGGTGCCAATAAGCCCACCCAGGGTCACCCACCCCAGCCAAAGAGCAACAGGGCACCTGGGCACTTCTCCAAAGAATTTGAGAGCTCTCCCATGTCCTCAACAAACCAGCACAATATCACTCATCTCAGCAAGGAATCACTAAGTGTCCTAGTGTGTAGGCCACTCACACACAACTCCAACACTGTATATGGCTGAAGTACCCACATGGAGACTACACTACTGCATCTACCCAGAACCAATACTAAAATACCCTACTCACTGGTCAATATAAAACATATCTACAGGAAGAAGTCTCTTTCCTCAAAGCCCACTCCAGAGTAATAGAAGAAGCAACTGCTCTACCACATGACCAGACATCAACATAGAGATACCAGAATTCTGAAAAAATAAGAAAATATGACACCACCAAAGGAATATGATAACTCTCAAGTACCAGATCCCATAGAGGAGGAAACCCTTGAAATGACTGAAAAAGAATTCTGAGCAACAATCTGAAGGAAACTCAATGTGATACAAGAATACTCAGACAACATAATGAAATGAGAAAAAGTATACAGGATATGAAGGAGGAGATTAACAAAGAAATTGATACCTTAAAAAAGAATGTGGCAGAACTCCTGAAACTGAAGGATTCATTCAACAAAATTAAAAACACAACCAAGATCTTAAGCAGAAGGTTAGAGCAAGCAGAAGGTTAGAGCAAGCAGAAGAGAGAATTTCTGATCTTGAAGATGGTCTTTTTGAAATAACCCAGGCAGACAAATAATAATAATAAAAAAAAAAATCTAAGAGAGCTAGCAGACAACCTTAAGCACACATTCAAATCATGGGTGTTCCAGAAGTGGAGGAGAAAGGAAAAGACATTGAAAACCTATTTAATNTTATGCTGCCACATATGGTAGCACAGCTGGGGGTGGGAAGTTATGTTCAGCCGACGTGACTGCCTTAATCCGGGGAGAGACACATGCAGAACCACCTGAGAGTGCAGAAACCCAGGATACCCAGATACCCAAATAAATTAAAGAAGAAAATTCCCAATCACCACAAACCCATTCGCCATGCAGGGGTAGCAAGAACCCAGAAAGAGCCCTTGCCTGTAGGAAGGTGGAAAGAGAAACTCCACCCAGGGCCACCCATTCAATCTGAAGAGTTCCAGTATACCCCCATGGACCCATCAGGGTCAGAGGACACTAGCCAGGTGCCAATAAGTCCACCCAGGGTCACCCACCCCAGCCAAAGAGCAACAGGGCACCCGGGCACTTCTCCAAAGAATTTGAGAGCTCTCCCATGTCCTCAACAAACCAGCACAATATCACTCATCTCAGCAAGGAATCACTAAGTGTCCCAGTGCGTAGGCCACTCACACACAACTCCAACACTGTATATGGCTGAAGTACCCACATGGAGACTAC
>NW_007729395.1:59600-60078 GCF_000696425.1 Galeopterus variegatus | reverse complement strand
TAATAACAACCCTAATTGTAAATGGATTAAACTTAGCACTCAAAAGACACAGACTGGCTGATTGGATTAAAAAGGTAGACCCAACTATATGCTATCTTCAAAAGAATCACCTTACCTATAAAGACACACAGAGACTACTAGTGAAGGGATGGAAAAAGATATAATACACAAACGGAAAATAACAACAAGCAGGAGTAGCTATTCTTATATTGAATAAAATAGACTTTAAACCAAAAATCATGAAATGAGACAAAGAAGGCCACTATATAATGATGAAAGGATCTATCCAGCAAGAAAACACAACCATCATAAATACATATGCACCCAATAGTGGAGCCTCCAGATATATAAAGCAAACACTACTAGACCTAAAGAAGAAGGTAACTCCAATACAATAATAGTTGGGGACCAGAACACCCTTCTCTCAGCATTGGACAAATCAACAGAGAAACACAGGATTTAAACTACATTTTAGACC
>NW_007729395.1:57034-57766 GCF_000696425.1 Galeopterus variegatus | reverse complement strand
GATGAACATAGATGCAAAAATCCTCAACAAAATATTAACAATCAGAATACAGCAACACATCTAAAAAAAATTATTCACCATGATCAAGTGGGATTCATCCCAGGGATGCAAGGATGTTTCAACATACACAAGTAAATAAATGTGATACACCACAACAACAGAATTAAGGACAAAAATCATATGATTATCTCAGTAGATGCAGAAAAAGCATCTGACAAAATTCAACATCCCTTCGTGATAAAGACTCAGGAAATTAGGTATGAAAGGAAGAATCTCAACACAATAAATGCTATATACAATAAACCCACTATCAATATCATCCTTAAGAACAGAAACAAGACAAGGATGTCCACTCTCACCATTTCTATTTAACATAGTATTGGAAGTACTAATGAGAGTAATCAAGCAAGAGAAGGAAATAAAGGGCATCCAGATTGGAAAAGATGAAGTCAGTCTATCCCTGTGTGTAGATGATATGATCCTATTCATAGAAAAATCAAAAGATTCTACCAAAAAACTCTTAGAGCTTATAAACATTTTCAGTAAAGTTGCAGGATACAAAATCAACACACAGCTGGCAGGTTAGCTCAGCTGGTTAGAGTGCAGCCTTGCAACACCAAGGTCAAGGGTTCAGTTCCCTGTACCAGCCAGCCACCAAAAAAAAAAAAGAAAGGAAAAGAAAAAAAAGAATGAGGGCCGGCCCGGTGGCGCACTGCTACAGTGCGCCGCTTG
>NW_007729395.1:52943-56960 GCF_000696425.1 Galeopterus variegatus | reverse complement strand
AAAAAAAAAAAAAAAAAAAAAACAAAGAAAAAAAAGAAAAAAAGAATGAGCCAAAATCAACACACAGGAATCAGTGTTTTTAGACTCTAAACTCAAACTAGCAGATAAAGAAATCAAGAAAACGAGCCTACTAACAATAGTCACCAACAAATAAATAAATAAATAAATGAATAAAATACCTAAGAATAAATTTAACCAAGGAGGTGAAAGATCTCTACAATGAGAAACACCAATCACTGCTGAGAGAAATTAAAGAAGACACAAAAAGATGGGAAGACATTCCATGCTCTTGGATGGGAAGAATTAACGTATTTTAAATGTCCATACTACCCAAAGAGATCTACAGATTCAGTGTAATCCCCATCAAAATACCAAAGACATTCTTCACAGAAATAGAAAAAATAAAAACAATCCTAACATTCTTATGGAACAACAAAAGACTGTGAATAGCCAAAGCAATCCTGAGCAAAATAAATAAATAAATTTCTTATGGAACAACAAAAGACTGTGAATAGCCAAAGCAATCCTGAACAAAATAAAAATAAATAAATACATACATACATACATACATACATACATACATACATACATACATACATACTGGAGGCATAACACTACCTGGCTTCAAGTTATACTACAAAGCTACAGTAACCAAAACAGCACAGAACTGGCATAAAAACAGGCACATGGACCAATGGAACAGAATAGAGAACCCAGAAATCAACCCACATACATACAGCCAAATGATTTTTGATGAAGGCACCAAGAACATACATTGGTGAAAGGACAGTCTCTTCAGCAAATGGTGCTGGGAAACTGTACATCCATATGTTGAGAAAGGAAACTAGACCTGTACTTCTTGTGATATACCAAAATCAACTAAAAATGGATTAAGGACTTAAATATAAGACCTGAAACTATAAAACTCCTAAAGGAAAACATTGGAGAAACAGTTCAGGAAGCAGGATGGGCCAAGACTTTATAAGATTACAAAGGGCCAGCCAGTGGGTCACTTGGGAGAGCATGGTGCTGATAACACCAAATCAAAGGTTAAGATCCCCTTACTGGTCATCTTTAAAAAAAATAATAATAATACAAAAGTACAGGAAACGAAAGAAAAAAACATGTGGGATTATATCAAACTAAAAAGTGTCTGCACAACAAAGTAAACAATCAACAGAGTGAAAAGACAACCTACAGAATGGGGGGAAATATTTGGAAACTATGCATCTGATAAGGGGTTAATATCCAGAATCTGCAAGGAACTCAAACAACAGTTAAAAAAAAAACAAGTAACCCTGATTAAAAAATGGGCAAAGGGGCTACATAGGCATTTCTCAAAGTAAGATATGAAAATGACCAACAGACACATGAAAAAATACTCACCATCACTAAGCATCAAGGAAATGCAAATCAAAACCACATTGAGATAGCATCTCACCTCAGTTAGGCCGTGATCAAAAAGACAGAATAAAAAATGCTGGCGAGGATGCAGAGAAAGGGGAACCCCCCTACACTGTTGGTAGGACTGTAAATTAGAATAGCCATTATGGAAAACAGTATAGAGGTTCCTCAAACAACTACAGATAGAACTACTGTACGTTCCAGCAATCCCACTCAAAGGAATGGAAATCAGTATGTCAAAGGGATACCTGCACTCCTGTGTTTATTGCAGCTCTATTTACAGTAGCCAGGAGTTGGAACCCAACCTAAATATCTATCAACAGATGACTGGATAAGGAAAATGTGGTATATGTACTCAATGGAATACTACTTTGCCATTAAAAAAATGAAGTTCTGTCATTTGCAGCAACATGGATGAACTTAGAGAAAATTATGTTAAGTGAGATAAGCCAGGCACAGAAAGAGAAATACTGCAAGTCTTCGCTCGTAAATGGGAGCTTATAAAAAGCCCAAATAAATGAGAAAAGCAAGAAAGTTACAACAATCACAGTAATTTGCTGAACTTCCAAGAGGAGAGAACAGAACTGAAGCCACCAGAGGTGGGAAAGCAGGAGGAGGAGTTGGGATTAGTGAGAAATTGATAAAGAGCCACAAAAAACGATTACATTGTATAATGCTGAATAATTATCCTGATTTGAGCATCACATACTGCACACAGGTATTGATGTTCAATGCTGTACTCCACCGATATGTACAATCAGTTATGTTTCAATAAAGAAAACATTTTTTTTTCCTTTTTTGTCCTTTTTACTGACTGGTAACGGGATCGCAACCCTCGGTGTCACGCCCGCACCGGGGACCGGCAACGGGATCGCAACCCTCGGTGTTGCGCCCGCACCGCACTCAGCCAGTGAGCGGGAACCAGTCTCCACATAGGATCCGAACCCTCCGTGGGAGCGCCGCCATGCTCCCAAGCGGCGCACTCTCCAGCGCGCCACCGGGCCGGCCCAGAAAACATTTTTTTAAGTAAAAAGACTTAAGATAAACAACTTAACATTACACTAGAAAAACAAGAACAAACCAAACCCAGAATTAATAGGAGAGAAATAACAAAGAACAAAGCAAAAATAACTACATTAGAGAATTTTTTTTAAAAATGAAAAAGATTGATGAAACAAAGAGTTTTTATTTATTTATTTATTGGTTTTTTGTGGTCAGGTGGTTTGGGGATCCAAACCCATGATCTTGGTGTTGTAAGGCTGTGCTCTAACCTGTTGAGCTAACTGGCCAGCCTGAGTTGATTTTTCAAAAAGATAAAACGGATAAACTTTTAGCTAGACTAAAGAAGAAAAAATAGAAAGACTCAAATAAAATAAGAAACGAAAAAGGAGACATTACAACTGATACCATAGAAATACAAAGGATCATAAGAGACTATTATGAACAACTATATGCTAACAAATTGGAAAACCAGTTTGAAGAAATGAATAAATTCCTGGACACATACAACTCGCCAAGGTTGAATCATGAAAAATTAGAAAACCTAAACAGACTAGTAGTGGGCAATGAGATTGAAGTAGTAATAAAAAGTTTCCCAACAAAGTAAACACCAGGACCAGATGGCTTCACTGCTGAATTCTTCCAAACATGTTAAGAAGAATTAATACCAATTCTTCTCAAATTCTTCTAAAAATCTGAAGAGGAGGGAATACTTTCAAACTCATTCTGTGAGGCCAGCATTACCCTCATACCAAAACTGGAAAAAGACACAACAAAAAAAACTACAGACCAGTATCCCTAATGAACGTAGATACAAATATCCTCAAAAAAATACTAGCAAACTGAACTCAACCACACATTAAAAAGATTATTCACCATGATCAAGTAGGATTTAGCCCAGGGATGCTAATTACCCTGATTTGCTCATCACCCATTGTACACGGGTATTGATATGATATTCAACTCTGTACTTACAAATATGTATAATTAATGTATTAGTCTGTGTTGCTTATAACAAAATTCACTAAATTGGATGATTTATAAAGAAAATGAAATTTAGTGCTTACAGTTTCTGAGGCTGAGAAGTCCAAAGTCCATCTGGTGGTGGTGACAGTGACCCAGGGGTCTCAGATTGCAAGATGGTGGAAGCAGAGAGAGACCAGAGAAAGACAGACTCTCCTCTTCTTTTAAAGCCCTCAGAACCACGCCCTCGACCACCATTTTTAATCCATTCACTACTGCATGGTCTTATAATCTAATCACATCTTCAAGGTTCCACCTTCCAATTACCATAATAGTATTTCCCACCCTCTTAACACTCACAGTAGGGGCTAAATTTCTAACACATAAAACTTGTGGGAACACAATTCAAGCTCCACTGAGTTTTGAGGGGACATAATTCAATCCACTACAATTACTTTTCAATTAAAAAAAGTAATTGCATATTTGTAATAATTCTTAGGATCCAGAAGAGAAAGTGACATTAGTTTGGAATTAGAAGAAAGCTGGGAGGAATTAGAACTGGATTTTGAAGATTGGGTAGGATTTGGAAAAGGAAATGAACAGAGAGTGTGTATTAAGTAGGCTAGACGACATTAGTCAAACAAAACTGTA
>NW_007729395.1:49629-51967 GCF_000696425.1 Galeopterus variegatus | reverse complement strand
CGGTCTCCACATGGGATCCGAACCCTCAGCAGGAGCGCCGCTGCGCTCCCAAGTGGTGCACTCTCCAGTGCGCCACCGGGCCGGCCATATTTTTGAGATTTTGATGGGGTGCAGTGAATCTGTAGATTGCTTTGGGTAGTATTTGACATCTTAACATTAAATCTGTTTCAAGAACATGGGATGGCTTTCCATTTATTTACGTCTTCTCTAATTTCTTTCATCACTGTTTTGTAGTTTTCTACTACTACAAGTCTTTCTCCTCTTTGGTTAAATTTATTCCTAAGTATTTTATTCTTCTTGACACTGTTGTAAATGGATTTTTTTTTATTCCTAAGTATTTTATTCTTTTTGACGCTGTTGTAAATGGATTTTTTAAAAAAATTTCCTTTTGGGATTGTTCATTGCAAGTTTTCTCTGACCCCCCCCTTTTTTTTTTTGTCTTTGTCCGTGTCCGGCAACGGATCGCAACCCTCAGTGTTGCCCCCGTACCGGACCGGGGACCGGCAACGGGATTGCAACCCTCGGTGTTGCTCCCGCGCCTAGCTCAGCCAGTGAGCGGGAACCGGTCTCTGACCCCTTTTTATTACTCTATTTGTTTTATTTTCTTGAATCTGGACATTACTATCCTCTATGTCATTCTACTTCTCACTTTTGTATACCTTGCAAGTTAATCTTTCTTTGTGGCCTAGGCAGTGCGATCCTCAGTAGTTTCTTGTGGGGGTGTGTCTCTGGGGAGGGTTGTGGCTGTGGGCCCAGGCTGTAGACACCTGCTTTGGAGGGTCAAAAACCCCTGCTTGATTCACTATTGGTCAGTGAGCAGGTGTACACTGGTGTAGCAGGTCCTGGCATCTCTGTAGAAAGCCACCGGATCAGCTGTTGAGCCTGGAGCAAGCCTGCCACAGGACCCAGCAACTCTCTAGAGGCATGCTGTGGGGAGGAAAACTGCTACCCAATCAGCAGTTGGTCCAGGAGTAGGTGTACACTGGTGCCACAGGGCCTGGCAGCTCTGCAGGTGGGTGCCTGATCAGTTGTCGAGCCTGGTGCAAGCCTGCAAGGGTACAACTGAGCACAGCAGCTCTGTAGAGGCCTGCCTTGTAGAGCCCCTGTTCAGTCTGCTGGCAGTCTGGGAGCAGGTATACACGTGGACATGGGGAATAGTTGCTTACTGGCAGCTTCCCTGCCCAGCTGGTCTGCCTGTCCTCCTGAGGGGGAGGGGGAAAGAATGTCATGTGGGCTCAGATGCTGGGGTCTCGATCCTTCTGCCTGGCCTAGGCACCAGGCAGCCAGAGCTGTGGTCCTCCCAGCACCCATGCAAACGTGTAGGATCATGGGGGAGCAGGGCTACTGCCAGGCTGGCTGTGGGCTGATGCGGGCACCTATGGGTTCAGCGAGTCCACAGGCTGTGCAGAGCAGTCACACACAAATGTGGGAAACTACCACATCTTGGCGGCTTTTCCACTAAGGTGCTCTGCCTGCTTGCCTAGGGGTGCTGTGTGGGTTCAGACGCTGGGGTCTTATTCTTTCTGTCTGTCCTAGGCTATAGGCAGCCAAGCCACGGTCCTGCCAGCACCCGTGTTAACACAGTAGACTGCAGGCTGGGCCTCCAGACAAAGGGGGTCAGTCTCACTGGGTCCAAGGATGGAAGCATGCACTCCAGCTGTGGGTTTGGCTCCAAGACTGCACGGTGTTGGAGTGCTCAGTGCAGGAGGGGGTTTCCTCTCCCTGGGCTTCCACTATGAGACTGTGCAGCTACACTAACTCCCAGCTACTGTCCAACTAGTCCTGGGTCCTGAAAAGATTGGGGGACTCTCTTGTGGCGGGGATCACTATCATTTGTGGCAGCAGTGGAAACAGCTTGGGTCTTCTCCAGCTTACTTTCTCTCCACTTGATTCTGAGCCAGTCCCTGCAGTGGGGATGCCCTGCTCTGCTCTCTGTGGTGCTGGTGCTTTTCCCGTCCTCCACACTTCTCAAGGATCTTGTCACTCTCCTGGTGCTCTGCAGCGTATTTCCTCAGTCATTCCAGTCGAAATATATTTGTTTGTTGTTTTGGTCTCTTTCTGTGCAGGGGTGGGGGTAGGGACTAACGCCAGGCCTCTATAGTCAGCCATCTTGGATAAACTCTTCCAAATATTCAATTACTTGTTTAAAAATTTGTAATTACTTCATGTTGGAATGTGTTATAGTCTTTCTTTGCTTCATTGCATGGTTTTTTTGTATGCATTTTCTTGCCTAAAGTTTTTTTTTTTTTTTTTCCTTTTTTTGTCTTTTTCATGCCTGGCAACGGATCGCAACCCTCAGTGTAGTGCCCGTACCGGACCGGGACCGGCAACGGGATCG
>NW_007729395.1:43687-49022 GCF_000696425.1 Galeopterus variegatus | reverse complement strand
CGGGAGTGCCGCCACGCTCCCAAGCGGCGCACTGTAGCAGTGCGCCACCGGGCCGGCCCCTTTGCCTAAAGTTTTTGTTTTCATTTTCTGTTGGTACTCATGGTGACCTTGTAAAAGTACTTCAGTGTAATTTTTCTTGTTCATATTAGAATATATTGAATTTCATGGACCAACTGTTAGCAAGGCAATTCTATAATGTGATGGAGAGAAGAGGAGAATCTTGGACACTTTTCCACTTTTCTTAGTTTGAGGGTTCCTTCTGTTACTCACATTAAAAGCAGTTTCTTTAATATATAGTGACCTTTTAGGGACAGGATTCCCTTCATTTTTCTTTCCTACCTTATTGCAATATCATCCCTAGCGTCAGGTGTATATTTACTTCTCTAAAGAACTGGCTGCAGCCTCCACAGAGCGCCACCACCTTCTAAAGTGTCTCCCTCTCTCCTTCTATCAGAAGCAGTATCTTCCAAGACTTCCTTCCAGTTCTCTGAACTTTGAAACCCCTTTTCTTTCAGCGATAGTTCTCTCTGCCAGGACTCAGACCTGCTCTCAGTAGTTGCTGTTCAGTATGCAACCTCTTCTTCTTTATTGGCATTGTCCAGATGCCATCCCAACAAGAACTTCTCTGCATTTCCCACTTCTCAGCTCTGCCTGGTCTCTCCTCGCCATGGGAACTTCAGCACTAACTCTGCTGCTTTCCAGGACTTATTTCCACCCTTTTGCTTAACTTGAGGCTTGTATTCTTCCCTACTCTTTTGTCTGTAGGGGTGTTTCTGGGTGTTTGGTCTCTTGTTGCTCTGTATGGTCATTAACAGAATGTGTGGGAGATGCAAAACTAGCCAGCATCGCTGGCTAATTCTGTCAGCCGTACCTTTAAAGTACATCCAGATTTAGCTACTACGTCTCACCATCTCCATGGCTACCACCCAGACCCAGGGTATCATCACCCTCACGTCAGCCTGTGGACCAGTCTCTAACCTGTCCCTCTGCTTTCCCCCTTGCCCACCCTGTGCCTTCCCTTCCTCACCATGCAAGACTATTCTTAACACAGCAGCCAAAGCGACCGGGTTAAAACCTGTCAGATCATGTCACTACTCACTCCTTGCTCACAACTTCCACTTGGAGGAAAAGCCAAAGTCCCCCGAGTTACCTGGAATGTCCTACATGATCCTGTCTCCCTCACTCTGCTCAAGTCTCACTGGCCTAATTCTTCCTCAAACGTCTAAGATGCTCTTTCCTCAGGGCGTTCGTACTTGCTATTCACTGCCTGGAATCACTTGCCTCAGGTGTTCAAAACGGTTCCCTCCCTCAGCTACTCCAAGTTTGGGCACAAATAATATTTCAGAAAGGTCTACTCTGACCAGCTTATTTAAAATTGCAAACCCATTCTTACCCTGATCAATCGTTTTCCCATAGCATTTATCACCTCCTAACATATTATTAAGTTATTTGTTAGTCTTTTCCTCCATAGTGAGAATGTGAGCTCTGTGATGGAAGGGGTTTTTATTGTTGTCCACTGATGTATAGTCAGCACCTAAGACAATGTCTGGCATATAGATGAAACTCAATAAATATTTTAAATTAATGAATGAATTATGAGAAAAAATTTTTTTAAGTTTTTTGAGGAATAATTAATATACAATAAGCTATCAATATTTAAAGTGTAATATTTAATGTTTTGAGTTACATATACACTTGTGAAACCATTACCACAACCAAGAAATTGAACAGATACATCACCATTAAAAGTTTCTTCATGCTACTTTATAATCACTTCCTCTTGCCCTTCCCTGCACACCTCCTCCCAGGCTCCAGGGACCTGCTTTCTGTCCTATCCATCAGTTTGCCTTTTCTAGAATGTTTATAAATGCAATCAATAGTATATACTAGTTTTTGTCTGGCTTTCAGTTGGCATAATTATTTTGAGGTTCTTCCATGTTGTCTGTATCTATTGTTTATTCCTTTTTATTACTGGTAGTATTCCATTGTATAGATATACCACAATTTGTTTATCTAGTCACATGTTGATAGACATTTGGGTTGTTTCCAGTTTTGAACTATTATAAATAAAATGCTATGAATATTTGTGTACATTGTACATATCTTTGTGTGGGCATATGCTTTCATTTTTCTTGGATACATACCTAGAAGTAGAGAAGATGGATCATATGACAGGTGTATATTTAATTTTTAAGAAACTGACAAATTCATATCCAAAGTGCTTGTACCACTTTATATTTCTACCAGCAGTATATGAGAGATCCACTTTCAGCACCTTTACCAACACTTGGTTTGGCCTGTGTTTTTAATTTTAACCGTTCTAGTGTGTGTGGAATGGAATCTCATTGTGATTTTAAGTTGCATTTTCCTAAATGTTGAGCATCTTTTCCTGTGCTTATTTGCCATATGCATACCTTTTTTGGTAAAGTGCTATTTAAATCTTTTGTCCATTTTATACTGAGTTTGTCTTATTGAGTTTGGGGACATATTTATATATTTAGATACAAGTTCTTTATCAGATATATGCATTGCAAATGATTTCTTCTCATCTGTACCTTGTCTTTTCATTCCTCTAAGGGTGTCTTTCGAAAAGCAGAGTTTTAAAATTTAGACTAAATTCAATTTATCAATTTTTTTCTTCTGTGAATCATGCTTTTGGTATCACTTCTAAAAATCTCTGCCTAACTAAGGTAAACAAAGATTTTCTTTTGTATTTTTTCCTAGAAGTTTTATAATTTCAAGTTTTATATTTAGGTCTATGATCCATTTTGAATTAATTTTTGCATATGGTGAAAGGCATGGATTGAACTTTAAAAATTTTTTGGCATACAGATGTTCAATTGTTACCAGCCAGCTGCCAAAAAAAAAAAAAAAAGATATTCATTTGTTCCAGCACCACATGTTAAAAATACTATCCTTTCTCCACTGAATTGTCTTTGCACTTTTATCAAAAATCAGGTTCTGCATATATGTATAGGTCTAATTCTGTACTCTCAGTTCTGTTCCATTTATCTGCTTGTCTGTCTTTATGCCTATATTGCCTTGATTACTGGACTTTGTAATAAATATTGAAATCAGATTATGTTAGTTCTCCAACTTTGTTCTTTTTCAAAGTTGTTTTGGCTCTTCTAGGTCCTTTGCATTTCAATGTGAATTTTAGAATCAGTATGTCAATTTCCATAAAAAAGCATGCTGGGGCTTTGTTTGGGCTTGTGTTGAACCTGTACATAAATTTAGAGAGAACCAATATCTTAATATTTAGTCTCACGATTCATAAGTATAGTACATCTCTTCATTTACTTAGGTGTTCTGTCATTTCTCTTAGCAAGGTTTTGTGCTTTTCAGTGTACATATCTTATATGACTTTCATCAGAATATTTCCTAAGTATTTTCCATTTTCTGCAATTATGAATGGTATTTTAAATTTTTAACTTCCAGTTGGTCATTGTGAGTACAGTTGGCCATTGAACGACATGGGTTAGAACTGCATGGGTCCACTTATATGTGGATTTTTTTCAGTAAATATATTGGAAAATTTTTTGGAGATTTCTTTTCTCTAGCTTATTTTTTTTCTCTAGCTTACTTTATTGAAAGAATGCAGTATATAATATGTATAACTATAAAATATGTGTTCATCAACTATTTATGTTATTGATAAGGCCTCTGGTCAACCACAGGCTATTAGTAGTCAAGTTTTTGGGGAGTCAGAAGTTATACATGGATTTTTAACTGTGTGTGGGGTCCACTCCCTAAACCTCACATTGTTCAGGGGTCAGCTGTATATAGATATGCAGGTGATTTTTATATATTGACCTTGTATCCTGCAACCTTGCTAAGTTCACTTATAAATTCTAGGAACTTGAGGGTGCATTCGAATTTTCTACGTAGATGATCGTGCCATAGGTGAATAAAGACAGTTTCAGTTATTTCTTTCCTGTCTGGATGCCTTTGATTTCTTTTTCTTGCCATATTATGATAACTAGAACTACAAGTGCATTGGTGAATGTAAGTAATGAGAGTGGATATACTTGCCTCCTTTCTGATCTAGTAGGGAAAGCATTTGGTATGATGTTAGCCAGAGGTTTTTCATAAATGCCCTTTATCAGGTTGAAAAAAATCTCTTCTGTTCCTAATTTGCTGAGAATTTTTATCAGAAGTGGGTGTTAAATTTTGTCAGATGCTTTTTCTTTATCAGCTGGGATGATCATATGGATTTTCTTTTTTAGTTAATATAGTGAATTACAGTGATTTTCAAATGTTGAGATGTCCTTGCATCCCTGGAATAGAACCCACTTAGTCATGATGAATTATCTTTCTTATTAACTGTTGGATTTTGTTTGCTAAAATTGTAAGGGTTTTGCATCTATTTTTATGACAGATATTGTTCTGTAGTTTTCTTGTAATTTCTTTGGTTCTGATATCAGGGTAATGCTGGCTTCATACGATGGGTTGGGAAGTATAGTCTCCTCTTCAAAATTCTGGAAGAGTTTTATGAAAGCTGTATTATTCATTCCTGAAATGATTGGTAGAATTCACCAGTGAAGTCATCTGGACCTGGAGTTTTTTTTGTAGGAAGGTCTTTAATACATATAGGGATGCTTAGGTTATTTCTTCTTGAGTAAGCTTTGGTAGTTTGTGTCTTCCAAGAGATTTGTTCATCTCCTCTAAGGTCTCAAATTTATTGGCATAATATTTCTTATTCTCCTTTTAATATCTGTAGAATCTGTAGTGATGTCACCTGTCTCATTCCCTACATTGGTAACTTATACCTTCTCTCTATTTTTCCTTATCACTCTGTCTAGAGGATAATCAATTTTATTGAACTTCTCAAAGACCCAGCTTTTGGTTTTAATGATTTTTCTCTGTTGTTTTCCTGTTTTCTATTTTATTGATTTCCACTCTGATCACCATTATTTCCTTTCTTCTGTTTATTCTGGGTTTAATTTGCTCTTCTTTTTTCTAGCTTCTTAAACTGGAAGCTGAAATCATTGATTTGAGGCCTTCTTTTCTAATATAGTCATTTAGTACTATACATTTCCTCCTAAATGCTGCTTTTATGACATCCTAAAGATTATGATATGTCTTTGCTATGGTTTGAATGAATGTGTATCTCTAAAATTCATATGTTGGAAGCTAATGCCTAATGTGATAGTCTTAAGAGGTAGGAACTTTTGAGAAATGATTACGTCATGAGCACTCCACTGTCATGGACAGGATTAATACTCTTGTAAAAGAAGTTGAAGGAAGTGTCCTAGTCCTTTTTTGACCATCTGCCCCTTCTACCAGCATCTGTTCATTCCCTGTGGAGGACACAGCAAATGAAGAGAGCAGAGAA
>NW_007729395.1:28919-43466 GCF_000696425.1 Galeopterus variegatus | reverse complement strand
GGTCATGAGCACTCCACTGTCATGGACAGGATTAATACTCTTGTAAAAGAAGTTGAAGGAAGTGTCCTAGTCCTTTTTTGACCATCTACCCCTTCTACCAGCATCTGTTCATTCCCTGTGGAGGACACAGCAAATGAAGAGAGCAGAGAACCCTCACAAGACACCCAATCTCTTGGCACCTTGATCTTGGACTTCCCAGCCCCTAGAACTGGGAGAAATAAATTTGTTATTTATAAATTACCCAGTCTAAGGTATTTTGTTATAGCAGCAGGAACGGACTAAGACAGTTCTGTATTAATTTTCATTGATTTGAAAATCCTGTCTAATTTCCTTTTTGATTTCTTCTTTGTCCCATGGGTTATTTAGAAGTATGTTAGTTTCCAAATATTTGGAGATTTTCCAGATATCTTTATATTATTGATCTCTGTTTAATTCCATATGGTCAGAGAACATACTTTGTATGACTGAAGTCCTTTTACTTTTATTTTGACTATTTTTATGCCTAAAAGATGGTCTGTATTGGTAAATTTTCCATGTGCATTTGAAAAGAATGTATTCTGCTATTATTGGGTGGAGTTTTCTATAAATGTTGATTAGGTTAAGTTGGTTAATAGAGGTTTTCAGGTCTTCTATATCACCAATTTTCTGCTTACTTGTTCTATTAGTGAGAGTGGGATATTTAAATCTTCTAGTATAATTGTAGATTTGTTTATTTCTCTTTGCAGTTTTATCTATGTTTGCATCATGTATTTTGAAACTCTTTTAATATTTGTATAAACATTTAGAGTTGTTTTAACCTCTTGATGAAAATGACCTCTTTATCCTTATGAAATGACTTCTTTATTCCTGGTAATATTATTTACTGTGAAATATACTTTGTGTGATATTAATAGCAATTCCGACTTTGTTTTCATTAGTGTTCATGTAGTATATCTTTTTCCATCCTTCTACTTTTCATCTATTTGTGTGTTTTTATCTAAAGTAAGTTTCTTGTAGGAAGCATATACTTGTGTCTGAGCTTACCTCTTTGGATTCTCACATTCTTTATTTGGGTCCCACAATTCCTCACTGTATTATTAATTCTTAAATAATTTTAAGAAGTTTTTTGTTTGTTTTGTATTTTATCCACTTTTAAAGTTTGTCTTAGCAGAAGGTTAGATCAGAATTCTCTAGCCCTCTTCTGGGCGATGGGAATATGGTGGTAAGCAAGTCAAAGTCCCTCCCCTCCAGAAACTCACACTTTAGTTGGGAAAAGTGTTCATTTTTCTATATAAGCTAATATGGAAGCAATTAGTATAAAATGTGAAATCTTGAAGCAAATGTTAGTCCCTATGTTCAGAGTGCTTCCCTGGTAAGCCTTAGCCTCAGATAGTGGACTTCTTTGCCCCATGCAGAACTAGAGAGCCATGTATAAGTTTGCACAAAATCTTGGGAGCGGAAGCTTAGAAGAATGGCCTGAGAAGGTGGAAGCAGTTTGTAACATTTAGAAGATGACTGTGGGTTCACCACATAGCAAACAAAAGGTGACACTTGAGGAGTCTGTGTTTGTCTTTTCTATCCTTCACAGACATTCAGGAAACAGCCCTTATGACAGAAAAAGAGTCAAGGAAAATATTTGGACTCCAGCCGCCTTCCAGCCAGCCTGGACCAGAAGAACCCTTAGATACCCAAACTCCTTTTATTTCACAGCAGCACCCAAAGAGACAGCCCTCAAAGTCCTCCAAGGAGGACACTAAACCACCAGTACCCCCAATGGGAGATGTCAATGTCAAACCACCAGTGTCCCCCAAGGAGACAAATATTCTACCAGGGCTTGCTGAAAAGAACATTGCACCACCAGCGTCCCACCCAGGGCATCACTAGATTCCCCCCTGAACCACATTGACAACCCTCCCCCCACCACAAAGACCCTAGGATCCACATTGCCTACCAAAGAGCACCCCCCATTCCTAAACTCAATCCAAAGAAACCCCCATGGCTGAATCCTCCTCCCAGGAATCCTTTCATATAGTACATTTTTCCTCCCCTAGCATGTCCTCCTCCTATGAAATGCCTTCAAAGAAAAATTAGCCACACTTCACCCCCTTTTTCCTCTTCCTCACTGTGCTTAAAGGTGGTGATGGTGGGGAGTGGTCAATAAAGGCATGCAGAAGGGCCATCAAGGCTCTCAGGAGAATCATTGGTCCAGGCTTCTATAAAGAATGCATCTCAAGGGAATGGGCAAGGGGAAAACAGTTGGGTGTGGTCTTGGAAGCAGAGCTGGTTACTCTCTGGCATTCCAGGGTTTGTCGCATCCTAACACCTCCATCGTATTCTCTGCTAAAGGAGTGACTGTGCATGTAAACAAAGGCAACCTCTCAGGAAGCCAGAAGGTAAAGGCATATTCTTTGGACCCCTCTGTGATCACCCAGGATGACAAAGACTGGGGAAAGGATGCAATAGTGATGCGATCCTGAGTTGGAGAATGAGGTGGCATAGGCATGAGCCAGGGGCCTCATCCCCCACACCTAGTTTCTGATCTAGTGTGCAGTGGGATGCTTCCTAATAGCTTGTGGTTCACTGATTCCCCAATCGGATGGTGGGCATGATCCCAAGCTCACCCAATAGCCTTTAGCCTTGAGGGTAAACTAGAGCTTAGAACAAGCATCTGGAGCACCTTCTGTCTGGGAGCTCAAAGTTAGCAGTGATTTGAGTTCCACTGTGTGGTCGTCCTCATTTACGCTCCCTTTGTGGGCCTCAGCATCCCCATCTGTGAGATGCTGGTGGAGGGGCAGACCACCGCAGCACTTTCCTTCTGGCTCAGTTATCCTGGGCTGACTGTGGAGCCACGTAAACACGGGTGGGGCAGGGCTGTCTCCTCAGACAGCCATGTTGTCATCCTGGAAAGCAGGGCTGTCTGGTTTGGGCCTCCTCCATTTACACACAGCAGCCCCTCGGCTCTACACAGGCCGCTGGGGAGATGGGGCAGAGCACTCCCTGTGGGGTGGTTGGGCACACAGATGCTGATGACCCAGACACTTGAGTGTGTGAGGGCAGATCAGAAACACCTGCCACCAGGGGAATCTCTACTGTCTCTTCTGCAGGCACTCATCCTAGCCATAGCCCAGGAGGATCCCACTCCCAAATCACACCTTCCATCTGAAGCCCCCACCCCCAGACCTGCCCCAGTCATGCCCAAACTTGGTTGTCCCATCTTGGTCACAAAGCAACATTTTACAGGCATCCACTAGATATAAAGATTTAACTTAAGGCAGTGTTGTTCTTGGGGTTCTCGGACGTGTCTTAATGACCCAAGGAGATGTTTCTGACAGGGTGCAAGGGTCACTCTGGCTCCACTGGCCCTACTTAAGGCCCAGAAGCTGCTGCTTCCTCTAGAAACCCAGCCATGCACACTTAGGTCCCCACCTCCAAGGCTGATGTCCAGCATTTCACCCCAATATGCCCCAGTCCCAGCTGGTCCCTTTAAACCACTTAGAAGCACCCCTTGGGTTCAAGCTCCCCAATTTCCAAACCCAGATCAGTGGCCCAGCAGGAACAGACCAAGGATTTAGTTATACAGGTTACTCCCCTACAGGGCCCTGTCCTGACCCCACACACCCTCCCCCTTCCCCAGCAAAGACACCGTAGGGCCAGAAAATGAAACACATGCTTTATGCCCTGAGAGGCCCAGCACTCACACTGCAATGTATAAAAGTGGTCTGTCTGTTTTACCCCAGCTGAGGATCCTGGACTTAGGGGAATTAATCCAGTCCTTTAGGTTTCAGAGTATTCTACTGAATGCATGTTTAGTTTGGTTGTTCTAGGATGGGCAGATGTGTTGTCCTCTTGATTTCTCTGTCCCAGTGGTACACAGAAAGTCAAAGGAGATTGCATGGTCGGACTAGTCAGAGACAGAAGAGTCATCCAAGGAGCACAGGCTCTTACAACTGGGAAGGCCACAGCAAGCTAGGACAAGAACCAACCCAGGTGCCACAAGAGTGCATGGAGGAAAGTTCTGCATCCCAGAGAAGCCGCCTCACTGGAGGTGTGGTCAGTGATGGCTGGCTGGCACAGCCTCCCTGCCTGTATGGCAGAGGTCTTCCCCAGCTGCAGGGGTAGCTGATGGGCCTGAGCCAGCTGCTGCATAGCGTGCAGGCATGGAGCCAGTACCACCTCCCCACTGCTCACTTGCCGCTCCTGGAGCCCCGCTGTTTGCTCATGGCTGTAAGCATCTGGCTAATGTAGGAAGTCAGGAGGTCATCCATCTTGTAGCCCTGGAAACAGGGAGAGATGATAAGTGGTGCACAACATGTGGGGCAGGGCCAGCCACTCAGACCTAGAACACAGCCCCCAGGAATCTCTGCCACGGGCAGAACCAAGGACAAAGGCAAGAAACAGTCTCACCATCTGCACAGTCGAAGGGTTGGATTCATCCAGCCAGATGGCTAAGGTTCTAAGCTGTGATGACCCCACTTTGAGCCCCTAGACTGTGGGTCCCTCAAATCCTGGGTGCCTCCCTCCAGAAGTGGCTCTAAAGGCTTCCAGTTGAGCGATACCATGCAAGTTTGAGTTCAGTCAGGGAGGTCTCATTGCTAATGGCTCTACTGTTGAACTTGGGGCTGAAGGGCTGCAACCATGGGCTCAATCCCCAGATACCGAAGGCACTCAAATAGCAGCTGTTTCTCTGCCCCAGGCTAAGCCCTTTCCCCAGACCTAAGCTGAGCCTCTAATTGACCTGATATTGGCGCCAACCTGACCCTTGACTCTGACCCCAGGCCAAACTGTGTTTGTTCTGGGGCTGGGAGGATGACTGAAGCTGCAGGCGAGGCAGGGAAGCCCGCCGGGCCCAGATGGAAGAGTGCTCACCAGTGACGTCTCGCAGAGCAGCTTGCTCCCGCGCACCAGGTTGCCGATGGTGATGTGGAAGTAGGTGTTGCCGCTGCTCCAGTTGGAGATCTTGGTGAAGGGGTGAGTGGTCAGGATGTCCTGGGGGAGCAGAAAGGGCATGAAGCCACACAGCCTGGGCCCTCTGGCCTCACTCACCCCAGCTCCAGCCCACAGGCAGCCCCTCAGGAAAGGCCTCAGGCCCGCAGATGAGAAAAGGAGCCAGAGGGTAAGGCTGGCTCTGCCAGGAGTTGCTGCAGGAAGCACGTGCCTTCCCCTCCATGCCTCGGTTTGGACCAGCTGGTCGGACACTTGAGGAGGTCCAGGGGGCTACTGGGGACTTGGGGATGAAATTGGAAATTTGGGAGGCCTGAGAGAACTGACACTGGGGGCATGGATGAAATGGTCCAGGGAGAGTTTGAGGAGGGAGACAAAACAGGACAGAGCCTTGGGGAGCACAGTATGCAGGGGCTGGGGAGAGAAGCAGCACACAGAAGTGACAGAGCAAGAATGACCGAGAGGGACAGGAAAACCTGAAACGTGGGCACGTGAAGCCGGGGGGAAGATGGTGGTCATTAGTGCTCTTCACCACAGTCCGGCTGCATGCCTTCTGGGTTCGGGTAAGACTGTGCTTCCCGGTCCCTCGTCAGTGCTGCTCTGGCCCATAGAGTGAGCAGCAGTGCCCTGTAGTGCACAGCCTGCCGTCCTGACCTGACCAATGCAGGCAGAGAACATTTTGCAAGGAGGCAGTGGTTGGCAGCATCCAGTGATGCTGAAAGGGCAAGTACGAAAAAGGGCTCATGGGATTTAGGAGCAAGGAGTTGTCAGTAACTCTAGCACAGCAGTATTGATGGAGCCCGTGCCGGGTAAGGATGTAGACACAGCGATCACAGACAACCTTTCAAGACACGTGTGAGGGGGCAGAGGGGCGTCGGGGCCTGGCCAGCAGGGGCTTGCAGGGTGTGGGTTTGGGACCTTTGCAAAGGGGTGCAGGCACAGAAGCCCACCCCCACCACTCTTTCTTGTCCCTCCTCACCTTGGTTCTGGGATCGATGAGACTGACCCCATACTTGTTGATGGCAATTAAGAGGATCTCAGGGAAGTTTGGCTCCGTAGTTTGCTAGCAAAGAAAGATGGGAAACCCTCAGATGAGGGGCTCAGAGCAGGAAAACCATTTGGGGACAAGAATGAAGCCACCCCCAGTTGGGATAAAGTCAACTCCTGCTGCTTACTTGGTGGTAGGATGCAGAGGCACTGGCAGCCCTGCCATGACCTGTGTTTCCACCTCTGTGGGGCCCTCAGTGCCACCCCACACCTCTTCCTGAGTCTCCGAATGACCCCCGTCCTACCCTCCCCAGCAGCAGCTCTATCCCTTCTCTCCTGCTTTTCTAGGAGCCTCTGCTATGTCCTTTCTCTCAGCCCGAAGTTCTCATTTCTTAAAAGCCCTCCTTGAACCCTACACCTGCCACAAGCTACCCACCTACCTCTCTTGTCTTCATATAGCTGCACTTCTCCAAAAGCCTCCCATCCCAGGTGTGTAACAAGGCCATCCCTCGTCCTCTCACCCCAGCCTCCTCACCCTTCTCCTGCCTCCGGTCATGCCCCTCAGAGCCATCCTCCAGCCCACAGCCAGAGTGGCCTTCTGGCATGGTCAACCCTGTTCAAAACCCTCCGAGGCTCACCTCCACCTGCCCAGGAGACCCAGCCACTCACCTGCTTGCCAACCTGCCTCTCCCAGCAGTCTGCTCCCCTCACACCTTATGCCCACCCACACTCAACTGCTTGCATGTCCTGCCCAGACCTGAGCTCTGACACTTCTGAGGCTTTGCACAAGCAGGCCTTGCCAGGAGCACTCTCCCTAGGGTCTCCCTGCAAGCTCGGGTGTCCCCTCCTCCAGGAAGCTTCCCTAGCCCTTCTCCTCAGTCTGGGCAGAGCCTCCTGGGCTCTTCCACTTCAGTGAGGGCTCCTCACTGTCACAGCATAGGCCATTCATTCTACATTGCTGTGGTCTATTTACATGTCTGCCTCCCCCGCCAGGCAGAGCTTCTGGTCCCTCTGTCCCCAAGACAGAGCCCAGGGTTGAGCCTTTTTCTGAGATATTTAGCTGGGACAAGGCTGCAAGTTGCTTCCCTCCTTTCCTTGCCAGGGCAGATGTCCAAGGCCATTGCCATTTCCCACAGTCCTGGGGATGAGTCCCTGTGCTTTCTTGTCCTCCCTCTTCACCCTCTTCCTCCTCTTTGAGAAGCCCCCCATGACGTACCTTCACCTCAAAGAAGGCTGAGCCAAAGGTAGGCCACTTGAAGATGAGCTTCAGGAAGGCCAGTTTGGCCTCCTCCTTGGACTTCCCTGCGTGCTTGTTGAAGTAGGCGACGATGGACTGTAGGCAAAGGGGGTCAAGGCAGGCCACTCAAAGTCTCTCTCTGCCACTCCTGCCCACTCCTGTCCCAACTGCACTGTCAGGGCCAGGCGTAGGATGTACAGTCCTGTGGGCTGTGAGGGGCTCCCCCCTTATTCCAGCTAATGGACTCCGGATCTCCCTTCTCTTCCCCAGGCAGGTGAGCCAAAAGGTGTCAAGTAAAAGCAAGTCACCATGGTCACCATGGTAACCAGGACAGGCGAAATTACTGCCAACTGTCCACTGACTCCTTTGCGCAAGGATGGAGAATAAAGCAGGTGGAGGGAGAATGGAGGGTGTCCTGGGCCGGCCCATGGCTCACTCGGGAGAGTGTGGTGCTGATAACACCAAGGCCACAGGTTTGGATCCCACATAGGGATGGCCAGGTAGCTCACTTTGGAGAGCGTGGTGCTGACAACACTGAGCCAAGAGTTAAGATCCCCTTACTGGTCATCTTTAAAAAAAAAAAAGAATGGAGGGTGGCCTTATCACCTACAGGAGCCACAAGAGGTACTTTCCTGGGTTGGTGGCCAGTACCTGTCCCCCGGGGTGCCCAGAAACCCATTCAAGGGGACCCCCATTCCCACTGTCCCCCCATGCTCACCCGCTTCCAGTCATCAGGTGAGACCTGCCGGATGAGGTCCTGGGGCACCAGCTCCCGTAGCAGCTTGGGGATACTGGGGAAGTAGGACTTGTCCTCCTCAAACTTGACCCTGTAGATCAGCGCCCCCAGCTGCAGCACCTCCTCCCGCGTGCACTTGTGGTAGCCTCGGAGATACTTGGGCAACTCCTGCCAGAGACAGAGTAGGTCACACGTGTGGAGGGGCCTGGAGGAGGGGGCTCCTTAGGCCCACCCACTTTTTCAGCCTCAGCTGACACTGCTCTCCCAGAGGAGATGGCACCAGACAGGGGAACGGTGAGCATGCCTGCACGGACTCAGCACTCCACAGTTTGAAAGCACAGCCAGGTCTGTATATTCTGTCACTTGCCCTCATCACTGTCCAGTTGAGGTGAGCAGCACCACTTCCAAGATGAAGAAGCTCAGATGAGCAGCTGGTGAACCTGAGACTCTTCACACCTCTCACCTCTCGGCCCTGTCCTCCCTTGGAAGAACCTCTCAGTCTGGCCTTCTCCCACTGTGTTCCTTTGAGAAAGGCTGGTTTCCTCAGCTGCACCAGCCCTCACACCCTCCCTAAACTTCCAGACCCAGAGCCGGAGCAACTGAGGATGGAGAGTGTACCAAAAGCAGAGATGAAGCCTCTCACAGGCCAGCACTGTCCATAGGCTTCTGGAGCCTTAGGACAGTCTTATCCACTATCTGAACAGTAGGGAAACTAAGGCTGGCCTGAGGGCACACTGCTGATCAGAGACCTGAGTCAGTAATTATCCATCTACCTTTCCATCTACTCACCCATCTGTCCACTTATCCATCCCCATCTACCCATCCATCCACCCACCCACTTATGTGTCTCCCTACCCACATGCCAACCTTCCCATCCATTTCCCCATCTGTCCATCCATCTACCCACCTACCTACCCATGCACCTACCAATATCCAGCCTTAAATTCATTCATTATTCATCCTTCCACCCATCCATTAATCCAACAAATATTTATTGAGCATCTACTATGAGCCAGGCCCTTTAAGCAACAATGCATACTATAAGTTCTCATGGAACTTGTAGTCTCAAGGCAAGAACAGACATTAATCTAATAATCACACCAAACTGATATACTTCACAGTCTTCGAAGGAATTGTTCATAGTGCTATGAGAGCATATAACAAGGTGATCTGATCTAGTCTTGGGGACAGGGAAGACTTCTTTAAGATGAGATGGCTGAACTGACATCTCACAGCTCAGTAGGTGAAGGAAGGAATGAGGGAGAGCACCCCAGACAGAACAACATTACAAAGACCCTGTGGCATACTGGACCATCTGGAGAAGTGTAGCTGGAGTGAACTGAGCTGAGGGGTGCCAGGTACTTGGGGACAGGGAAGACTTCTTTAAGATGAGATGGCTGAACTGACATCTCACAGCTCAGTAGGTGAAGGAAGGAATGAGGGAGAGCACCCCAGACAGAACAACATTACAAAGACCCTGTGGCATACTGGACCATCTGGAGAAGTGTAGCTGGAGTGAACTGAGCTGAGGGGTGCCAGGTACCAGACGAGGCAGCAGAACACCCCCATACAAGCCACAGTCAGGATTTGGGGTTACACCCTAAGAGCAACGGGAAGCCACTGAGAGGATCTGGAAGGCGGATGACCACCCTGGGGAGAGTGGAGTGAAGGGGAACAAAAAACCAGACGAGGCAGCAGAACACCCCCATACAAGCCACAGTCAGGATTTGGGGTTACACCCTAGGAGCAACGGGAAGCCACTGAGAGGATCTGGAAGGCGGATGACCACCCTGGGGAGAGTGGAGTGAAGGGGAACAAAAGTGGAGGGGGGAGACCAGGGAGAAGGTCAATGCCATCATCCAGAGGAGAGGTGACAGTGAACTGACCTGGATTGGTAGGGGTGGTGATGGAGAGACATGGATAGATTTCAGAGATATTTGAGAGAGAAAATCATTAGGTGAGTGATTTGGGACATAAGAGAAGAGGGAGCAGGAGACATCAAGGTGACTCAGGTTTCTGCCTTGGGGGAACTGGCAGCCAATGGTGCCCAGCACTAAATGGGCAGTGTGGGGTGGGCTGGGGAGGATGTAGGGGAGTGGCAGACCCCGGGTTTGGTTGAGGGTAGCCTTCTGACTCCCAGCCCGTGTTCTCTCCACCACTGCAAACACGATCCCCACCTCCTCCGACCTTCCCTGGTTTGTCTCTCCTGGGAATGGTAAGCAGGCTGGACCTCAGAAAAGAGCACTGATCTATAGCCATGAAAACCTGGAATCAAATCCCAGTTACATCAGCTCTGTGGTCCTAATTACATCACAGAGCCTCAGTTTCTCACTCTATAAAATAGGAACAACATGCCTACCTCATGGAGTTGGTTAGGAGGACAGAATGAGTGAAAAGTACCAGACACATAACAGAGGCGCCACACATGACTTCCCTCCTGGCTCCCTGCAGGTGCGTGCCCACACTAGAAAATGTTTACAGAATTGCCAGTCGTAAAAGCAGAATCTCAAACTCAGAGAACAGCCTTGCACCGAGGGAGGGGCCTCCATAGGAAGGGATTGGGGGTTCAGCGGAAGAACTGTCAAGCCCCTAAGGGTTGAAGGGCTAGGAGACAGAAAGATCTGAGGTTGAGCCACTCCCTGGGGCTTCCAGTTGTCTTGGCAGGAATCCCTTCTAGGCCAGGCTGTTGCAGGCCCCTCACCTGCCAAGAGCAGCAGGTCTCTGCTTTCAGAGTCAAAGTACAGCAAAGGCTGTCAGGCAGGAGCAGAGAGGCGATGTGCAGCTCACCTGGTAATAGTGGAAGATGGAATCAGCCATGGGGTCCTTCCCTGGCACCGTGGTGGTCCACAGCTTCTTCATGAAGAACACCTGGTAGGTGAGCGAGGGCACGATTCCTGTGGCACAGGGCAGTCGATCATGCAGAGGGTCCCAGCACAGAGGGGTGCCCATGCCCCACCCAGCCCTAGAGAAGGCCCTCCCAGGTGGGCCTCCCAGGCTGGCCCTGCACCAGCACCTGCTCTGGGCCTCAGATGATCCCAGGACCCAGCCTCATTACCATCCTTGAGGGGCCGTGCTTTCTTTATCCAATCTGTCAGGTGTCGAACAAAGTCAAAGAAGAAGTCGTTCTCAGGGACACTGATGACCTAGGGACATGGCCATTGCGGTCCACTCATTTTAGTTCAAGCAATACAGAGTTTTCTGACTTCCCCACCCAAGGTCTTCCTGGTGGCCCTTTCTCCAGAAAGACTCCACTCCCAGCCAGAAGAGGTTTCCATGTATCAGACCCACCCTGCCCCAACTGTGCCTGTTGAGTGTCTCCAGAACACAGTGCACTTGTGCCCAGAGTGACACCGAACACTGCCCTAGACCTAAGGGAAAATGGCCAAGAACAAGGCCCATCCCTGCCTTGAACATTCTCTGGCACCTGTGTCCAGCTCCTACCACAGGCTCTGAACTCCCCTGTGTCCAGGACCTCACTGGGGTCACCTCTGGGTCCCCAGAACAAGGCCCATCCCTGCCTTGAACATTCTCTGGCACCTGTGTCCAGCTCCTACCACAGGTTCTGAACTCCCCTGTGTCCAGGACCTCACTGGGGTCACCTCTGGGTCCCCAGTGTCTGGCAAAGGGATAGTCATAAAGTGAGGAGACAGACATGGATGCACACAGAACTGTCAGCAAGGAACAGGAGGGAGCAGCTACTTCTGCCTGACGGTCACAGAAGCCTTCCCACGGGAGAGGCTTTAAAGTTGGGCTTTGAAGACTTCAGTGGACAGAGAAGTTGGGTGATGCGGGATGCGGCAGGGGCATGAGCTGTGGAGTCAGCCCCACCTGGATCCGAGTCCCTGCTGTGTGACCTTGGATAAGTTATTTAACCTCTCTGAGACCTAATTTTGTAATCTATTAGGTGGGGATAATCACACCTCACTTCGCAGGTTATTTCAAGTATTAATTGGCCCCAGCATGGCAGCTGAGGGCCCAGTCAAGGCAAATCTGGAAAGTACATGTATGTTGGGGCAGGGCGAGGAGCTGGGCGTGTCCAGAACATAGAGTGCCAGGGCACATGGCTCCCCAAAGAGTCTGGAGCCATGTGCAATGCCCGAGAGGAGAGAGACTGAGGGGCAGCTGCTTCACGTGAGGGGCGGCTGCAGGCGAGGGCTCCTCCTTCCTCTCTTCTCCCTCTCCTCTGCCCTCTCCCTCTCCTCCCCCTGCTGCCCCATACGTTCCTACGGCCCCAGCAACTCTCCCAGCAGATGGGCCAACAGCAGGCGAGGAGACAGCCAACAACCCACCTTGTCTGCAATTTTGACAAAGAGGCTGAATCCCTCAGAGGACTTGAGGAGCAGCCGGGTAGCGATGTTCTGGCAGAAGTCCTTGGCCTTGGTGCTGGACTCCACCTCGAAAGCCTGAGGGCGGTGGTGCTCACTTGGCTCCTGCAGGGCCTTTCTCAGGGGCCTGGTCCTCCCATGCCCTTCTGGCTGTGCCTCCTAGACTGAGCCCCCACCCATGCAAGACACCCTCCCGCTGAGGGGGCTTCCCCTGTGGATCCAGAGTCAGGCACAGCACTTAAAAAAAGGAAAAAGCAACTCCTGTCTGGGTCTTCCCAGATCTCATCATCCTCAATCCTCCCAGCAGGACTTGGCTGTGGCCTCCAGGCTCCTGGCCTGGCTGTACAAGCCCACAGAGGCCAAGGGTACAACAGGAATGGGGAGATCAGAAGCAGAGACCAAGGAAGAGGAAAAGCAAATTCCAAAACGGGGAGGGGGAGATGGGTGAGAGGATTTGAGAGCCTGGAATGGGAAAGGATTTCAGGAAGTTTTTCTGTCCTTGTGACCAGAATCCTATCATGGGATTTCTGTCTCTTGTCTCAGACAAGTTTTAAAACTACTCTTCAAACTAAAAGTTTAAATGTTGGACTCAAGTTTATCTGAATAAGACGCTGTGCTGAGATGGGCAGGCGATGGGGATCACCAGGCAGCCTGACCCCATGGGCATGACAAACAGACACACAAGACCTTTGCAAGATAGGACCAGGGTGGAAGGGACTCCAGCCACATCAGATGAGGAGGGAGGACATGGTCTGGGAGTTCTGTCTTCAGGAAAGTGGGCTTGGGGCAATAGGGGAGGCCTGGAGCTGGGGACAGTGGAGCCCTGTGCCCAGGAACAGAGCTAGGATTGGGGAGGTGGCATCAGCACAGAGCCCAGCTCAGGGAGAAAGCACTTTTCTCCAAGGCAGATCCTCCTTGGAAAGAGGGAGGGAAGCCCTTTCCAAGGAAGCTGCTCTAGGAAGCAGGGTGTTGGCCAGGAACCAAGGGCCCCCCTGACCCGGGGAATCTATGGTCTTTTGACTGAGCCCTGACTCCACCGAGGGGCAGGAGGCCAATGCAGGGGCAGTGGCGAGAGGTGTCAGGGCCACCCTCTGTGTCAGCTGAGGCAGCCCAGCCATGTTGCAGAGTCCACAGACTGAGAAGCAACGACCCTCACCTCATCGGAGTCATCAGGAAAGTAGACCTTGTGGAAAATCTGGGTGGTTTTGTGCTGGATGGCCTCCACCTCCACCAGGTGTGGAGGGTACTTCCGGGACCCATTTCTGAAAATGGGATGGGGAGGGAGCCAGGTCAGGGGGCACAGGTTCATGGGACCATGGGGACCAGGAAACAGAGGAAACTTTGGAGGCAGACAAACCCAGTTCTGATCCCCATCTACCACTCCCTACTGTGTGACCAGCCACTGAACCTCTCAGAGCCTTGAGTTACTCATCTATAAAATGGGGTGATAACAGTGCCCACCACACAGGGCTGTGGAGGGGCCCAAATGAAGTGAAGGATGCAAGTGGACTTTGCAGAGTACAAAGTGCCACCCAGGTGTCTGAGCCTCCCCAATAGACTTGAAGGAATGAGCGAAGCACTTCTGAGCACCAGACTCTCAAACTGTGCTCAGAATGGGCTGCTGGGCCCCGCAACTCTTCTAGCTGGCAGCTGAGATACCCCAGGGATGGGCCCCAACTGCTGTGTGGTCGTGTCCTCATCCCCAAGGAGCCCATCCCAGAGCCTGCCTCCTGCCCCTGGCAGCCGCTGTACCTCAGCGCCTTCTGGAGCCGCTGCAGACAGTCGACGGAGAGTGGGCAGTGCTTGCGGGACTGTAGGAAGCGCTGCACGTGGGGCAGGAGGATGTTGCTGGGCGGGAAGAGGCCTGTGCATAGCCAGAGCAGCTCCCAGCCCCGCTCCTCGCTGTACCTGCAGGAGGAGGTGTGGCGTCCAGCAGGGGGGTCACAAGGACCTGTGCACCCCCGGGGGCCACACAGCCCTCAGCTCCTCGCCACAGCAGCACATGCCTGCCCTGACCCTCACCCTGTTTGAGGACCAACACGGCCCCACTCCCGATAGCCAGATATAATTAGTGTAGCTCAAAATGTGATCAGCCAATCCAGGTCAGGCCTCACACTGTCCACTACCAGTCCGGGTGGAGACAACATGCCTGTGCCAGAATGGAAATCCACTACGTCACCCAGTACTATGTTAGGTTCAGCTGAGATTTTTTGTCTTAGCAAGACTCCCTGTCTCCCCATGAAGGAAGCAGTGTGTGATTTCTATTCTGGAAGAAGCTCTTTTTATTTTTATTTTTTTTTTAAAGATGACCGGTAAGGGGATCTCAACCCTTGACTTGGTGT
>NW_007729395.1:21390-28415 GCF_000696425.1 Galeopterus variegatus | reverse complement strand
GGCCTTGGTGTTATCAGCACCACACTCTGCCGAGTGAGCCACGGGCCGGCCCCTGGAAGAAGCTCTTTAACTCATGTCTATTTTGAGTAGCACTGAGTTAAACTAGTCCCTCTGGGCTCCCTCAGGGACCACTCTGAGCTCCTTGGGCCTGACAGGAGGGAAGCTTGGAGGGCTTCTAGGAGGAGGTGGCATTTGATCTAGGCTTTGAAGGATGAGGCAAATTCTGATGTGCAGAGAAGGGGATGAAAGGTTTTCCTGGCTGTGAGCACAGCATGCACAAAGGTATGGCAGTGTGAAAAGATCTGATGTGTGTTCAAGGGTGGATTTGTGAAAGAAATGTACAGAGTGACAGAGCTGGGGAGGAGGAGGGGGCTGGGTTGTCAGGGGAGAAGGTAGAGCTTCTCTCAGGCTCTGAGATGAGCATGCACCTGATTTCCCACTCCTGCCTCAGGCTGGCCCGGTAGAAAGGAGAAGGTGACACCCTCTGGGGCTCAACCCCCACCCCGTGAGAATTTTCATCCAGAGCTTCTGACTGACGGGCAGCTCAGCCTGAGCCAGGGATGGACACTGAGTATGAGCTGCGCCTGCAGGGGCTGAGCTGGGCTAGGCTGGGCTGTGTAGGGGTATCCAGAGGAGGCTCAGGCAGGGTGGAAGGAGGGCCATTTGGAGGAGCTGGAGCTGTTCAACTTAGAGGACAGGCTCAGAGGGGTACAGCCAGACACCACCTCTTAGTTTTTGACAGGCCATCCTTGGGCCTCAAGGTCAAGCTAGGACATGAGGGGCCCGAAGGCAGCTCGCTGCTCTGTGTGGGGTCTGGGAGGAAGGACTGCTTCCAGGCGGAGCCAGCCGCCACCTCAGGAGGTAGTAAGCACCCCGTCCCAACAGGGGGGCTGCCCCTCACCTGCCCACCACGCCCAGCCCACCTGATGTGGTTGTCAGTCAGCTGCTTCAGGATCTGCGCGTATGCCTCATCCTTGAGGGGCTCGGCCTTCAGCGCGCCCTCAAAGATCTGGTCGGTGAGCTCGTTGACGGAGCGTGTCCTCTTGGATGGGTAGTCACCCATGTACTTGAGCACGGGTGGGGGGTTGTCAAGGAAGAGCTTGTAGCCGAGTGGGGGGACACTGGCCAGGGAGGCAGAAGGCCACTCTCCCCAAAAGGGCCTGCCTCCCCAGAAGTGTATGACCCTGGGCAGGTTCCCGGGACTTAGGCTACTTGTTTACTATGAAATGGGCATGATCTGACAACCCTGATCTCTGTGCCCACCACCCACCCTCTCTCCTCAGCTCTTCTGGCCACCTCCTCACAGGCCACCCTGCCTCAGGCCTCCAACCCCACATCCCAATCCTCGCGGCAGCCAGGATGGAGTTTCTAAATTGCTAATCTCACCATGCCACCCCCTGCCCAGAGGCTCCCCCTGGCCTTGAGACACGACCCAAGCTTCTTAACAGGGCTTGATAGCCCTTCCTTAGCCCACATCTCCCAATTCCCTTCATGAACTCTGCCCTCCAACTGTGCTGAATCGCTGTGTGCCCTTTAAACAGCCCGGCTCTGCTCTGCCTCAGCCCTGGTGCACGCTCCCTCTGTCTGCAACACGCCCCACTCATCTCCCCTTTGCCTGGCTAAGTCCTACTCAGCCTTCAGGTTTCAGCCTAGATACCACTTCCTCCAGGAAGCCCTCCCTCTCTCCTCCAGGCCAGGTCAGGTCACTATGCTGCCTGGACCCCTCATACCACATTCCCATCAGATTGTCACCCCTGTGAGGCCAAGGGCTGTGTCTGGTCACCACTCCCTCTCCATGTCTGGCACAGCACAAGGCACAATTCAAATCTGTCAACTGAATGACAGGGTCAAAGGAGACAGTGGTGAGGCAGCCCCTTGCCTGCCATAAGGTGCCAGGCACATGGGTGGGGTCCTCCATCAGCATCCCCCCACATGTGCTCAGGACCCAGCCGGCCCCTCAGGAGGGAGGAGGTGTCTACACGAATCCTTGCACGCCCTGGGGTCCCCTTCCTCGAGGCCCTATCCCTGCTGGTGCAGATATCAATGAAGGCCATGCAGGCCTCCTGCGAAAGCTCCTCACTGCCCAGGATCTTCTTGAGCAGCGCCTGCTTGAGTGGCTCTCGTGTGTGGCTCCACAGTCGGTCCTTGCCTCGGGCCTTGGACACCATGACACGGCTCAGTGTGTGCTTGGGTGGGGGCCTGCCACAGCACAGGACAGTCAACACTGCAGGCAGCCCCAGGGGAGAAACCCCAGGTTGTGAGACCACCACCCCAAGCTCCTGTGCCCAGAGGCTGAGGGTAGGGAACAGGCCCTGCTCTTCCCTGCCCCACCGTGTGATGTGGGCGAGTCGCCAGCAGTCACTGGGCTTTACTTTCTTAGCTATGAAACAAAGGTAATAACACCGCAGGCTGTGCTCCAGCCTTCCCAGCCCCCACTGGTCACCCCCCTGCAGAGCTCAGCATAAATGCCCCCAGACCCCACTGGTCACCCCCCTGCAGAGCTCAGCATAAATGCCACCTCCTCCAGGAGGCCTCTCTTCTGACACCCCTGCCCCCAAGCATCCTCATCATAATGCTGGGTGTACAGGGTCATCCCAGCCCCCACTGGTCACCCCCCTGCAGAGCTCAGCATAAATGCCACCTCCTCCAGAAGCCTCTCTTCTGACACCCCTGCCCCCAAGCATCCTCATCATAATGCTGGGTGTACAGGGTCACAGCTGTCTCCCCACCAGGACTGTGAGTCAGTGCAGCAGGCTCAGGTATGAGTCATGAGTACCCAGGACCTGCCTGGGGTGGGCGTGGTCACCATCTCTTAGTGAAAGAAGGGTAAGATGATGGCATGAGAAGGGGCATCTTGGGCCCAGAACCTGCCCTTGTACCCCCTCTGACCCAGGCCCTGGTTACAGGTGGGGAACCACAGAGCAATCCCAGCACCCCACAAGGTATGAGTCATGAGTACCCAGGATCTGCCTGGGGTGGGCGTGGTCACCATCTCTTAATGAAAGAAGGGTAAGATGATGGCATGAGAAGGGGCATCCTGGGCCCAGAACCTGCCCTTCTACCCCCTCTGACCCAGGCCCTGGTTACAGGTGGGGAACCACAGAGCAATCCCAGCACCCCACCAGAGAAGAGCAGAAGCCTGCAGCCCCCTCCTCCCCTCCCCGGGAGCCCGGCACCTGAAGTAGTCGTAGGAAAACTCCTCCAGCGTGTAGGGCTTGGCGCGCACCTCGGGCTCTGCCGTTCGCAGCTGCAGGAGCCGGATGACATCCTGCCTCTGGTCGGGGCTCATGGTGACCAGGGCCTAGGGGATGAGAGGCAGGGGCTCAGGTCACCTGTCCACCTGAGGCCACTGGAATCAACACAGTAAAGCCTGGAGCTTTTGAACTAAGGCTGGGGGAGACTCTGTCCCCATAGGGGTGGCCCCTGCCCCATTCTGACCCTAGGAGCCCCTGTCCTCCTGAGGGTCTCTGAAGTTACTATTGCCTCCATCATGCTGGGCTCAGGACCCTGTGTCTGAACCAGGTTGGGTTGCTCAGAAAGCCTAGACAAGGCAGGGGAAGAGGGTGTGATACTGGCCTTGTCAACGGAGCCTGGCTCAGGAGCTGCCTGAGCAGCTGGACTCTGAGTCCTCAGGACTGCACTCAGGGAGGCTCCAGAAAAGCCAGGGCCCCGCTTCCCAGCTGTGCCCCTACTGCCCTTTCAGACAGCACAGGGTGGTACCCCTACCCCAGGCCACTCTCCCCACATTCCCACCCCTTGGCATTTCCTCATCTGATGCAGTTTCTAGGCCCTTCCCCACTTGGCACAGGTTTGATCGCTGCCTCTACTTCAAGTCTGTGGTCCTGTAAGACCCCAAGATGGTCTTCATAGAAGCTGCAGACCATTCATCTATCGTAATCTCTCACTCCATGTTACAGATATGGGAAGAGGACAAAGAGGGGTCTAGGGGAGCCTTCCACCCATGTGCAGCTGCCAAACCACGTACCACAATCTCCCTCGGTGGCATGGTGACAGTAGGCATGACGTACACACAATCGGTGGGGAAGTCCCCACGCTGCTTGGTCCTCTCATTGATGCCATTGGCCCAGCCCGAGTTCATGACCTGCTCACCCGTGTCATGGTCCAGGATGATGAGGTCTCCCTTGGCAAAGCTGAGGAAGCCTGACTCCTCCCCCGCTGTAGAGCAGAGGTGAACAGGGACACACGGGGGGACAGAGAGGGGCTGCGCTGGAACATCTTTATTTGGGTTGATGATCTATAAGCCGCTGCTCCCCACTGAAGAACTGAGGCCCTGTCTCATTCAGGTCTTCTCACCCGCTACCCTACCTCCACCTGTCACAGCCCTGGCCATGCAGAGCTGGCCACCAGAGTGGGCCACTCCCCTTCTCAAAAGCCTTCCATGGCTCCCCATTGCCCTTAGGAGAAAGCCCACACTCCTAAGCCTGTTGTGACTGGCCTCCTCGACTCTTCCCACCTCACTCTTCCCTCACCTCTCGCATTCCAGTCAAACAAAACTATCTGCGGTTCCCTGGACATGCTGGCTTCCTCCCGCCTCCGTGCCTGGCTCCTGCTCTGCTCTCTGCCTCCTATGCTCTGCCCACACGTGCTTCCTCCCTGGACCCCAGGCTGCACAGGGGCCTCTCCTCTGGGCTCCTGCAAGATCTGGGCTTCCGTAGTCACTGTGCTGTCACAGGGCCATCACTGTCGTTTCCTGCCTTCCTCCCCACTGAGGGCAGGGCAGGTCCATCCCTTGTCTGTCTTTTCCGCACTCTGCCCAGGGCCTAGGGACCCAGGGACATGCTCAGTCAGGGCAGTTGTTACTGCTCTTATCATCTGAAGATGGTAGGTATTTGGAGAACAATGGGGAGGACCCCTGATCTAACTTGGAGATGACAGAAGGTAAGTATCGAAGGACCAGAAGGAGGGCGAGGAAGTTTCCCTACAGGGCCTAGGTTGCAGGCAGAGTTCTGCTATTTGTCTGGGGAAGGTTGGGTAACAAGGCACTAGCAGCCTCAAGTGGCAGGCCAAGGCCAAGGTGCATGGTCTGTGTAATGCCCCCGACCCCCAGGGCCTGGCAGCCCGTGCCAGCAGCCACTCACCAGGGTTGGGGTTGTCCTGCAGGGCCACCACATACTTAGACCTCTTCCGGAGCCCCTCCAGGAAGGTGACCACCAGGTCACGGATGTCCTCAGCATTGCTAGAGGTGAAGGTGTACTCATCCCCCTTGATGGTGGCCAGTGTGAAGCTGGGGGCCGTCAGTTTTGCTCCCCTGCAGGACCAACACGGAGAACAGGGCCCAGCCGGGGTCAGTCCTGCCCGGCCCAAGTGAGGTGCAGCACAGCCCAGATCAGAGCAGCCCAGCGAGAGCAAGACACGGCACTCCCTGAAGGAGACCAAGGCCAGCCGAGTCAGACACGGCCCAGCCAGGGGGAGATGTGGCCTGGCTAGGGCAAAGCCTGGTCCCAGTCTAAGTCAGACATGGCCCGGCCAGAGTCAGGCATGGTCCAGAGGGAGGTCCACACTGGCCCAGCTCACTTCCCCTTTGCCTGTCTAACTCCTATTCACTCTTCAAGTCCCAGCCTACAAGCCACTTCCTCCAGGAAGCCCTCCGTGCCCTCTCATCACAGCCCCCGTTACACTGGCTCTGCTTTAAAATGGCCTGTTCAGTGTCTGTCTCCCTTCTCGACTGAAGATCAAGAGGGCAAGAACTATCTTGTCACCACTGTGTCCTGTGTGCCTGGCATGTGCCTGGTCAGAGCTGGACATGGCCCAACCCCAGCCCACTTCAGACATAGCCCGGAGACACTCCTACAAGCCCTGGACAGGGGAGGGAGCCACCCACTGCTGGGAACGCCAGTCGTCTGTTCTGGGAACCCACCCCCACATCCCACTATGCACGCTGCACTTTTCAGTCGACAAAGAGCTCTCTCCTACATTGCTGCATTTATTCCTCACCACTGTTGCTGAAGGCAAGGGTTAAGACCACTGTCTTAGGGATAAGGACCCAGAGGTGAGTCCCACCCTGGCTCCCAAATCCCAGGCCAAGCTCTTCTTGTACACACTGGCCTGCTCCCGGTTGTCCTAACAGCCCACCCTCATCTCAGAACAACCACTAATGTGCCATCAAGGCCCCACCCACCTCCAGATAGGAGGAGATGCCTGAGGGGGTCTGCACAGTGCAGCACCGACTGTGTGCCTCTGCACTCCCCATGACCCGCAGGAAAGCTCCAGACCCTCTCCCTCCCCATCTGTCTGTCTGTGTCTCTGTCTGCCCCTCCTCACCTGCTGCTGGACACAGCCATGATTTCCGGGAAGGACAGCTCCAGAAGCACTTGCTCCTGCTCATCCACAAAGTAGACGCCCGTCCAGTTGACAGCCACAATGACGTCGTTCTTGGGGAGGCTGGGGCCTGGGGCAGAGACCAAGGCACTGTGAGGAAGGCCTCCCTGCTCCTGGGCCCAGCACTTCCCGATCCTCATAACTATCAGGAAAGTGGCTAGGGTAGGAGTATAATGATTTCCATTTTACAGATAGGGAAACCGAGGCTCAGCGAGCCCAATCTCCCTACAAGCTAAAACCCAAGGTGCAGTGGGAAGAGAGGATTGAATCAGGAAACTGGGTTTGAGTCCCATCCCTGCCACCTGTCTTTGTGCAGCTTTGGACAGCTCCTTGCCCCACACTAAAGTGGGCTATAGCGAGGGGTTGGACTCTAGTGATGCCTGGTGATTCTGTGAAGCCCAGCACCCGCACAGGACACAGCACAGAGCAGATGCCTGGTAATGAGGCCTGAGGACGGCTGGGCAGATGGCCTGCATGGGTTGGCGTTGGCCACAGCGACTTTCGGCTTAGTAGAGGCAGCCCAGCAGAGCACTGATGCCTGGTGATTCTGTGAAGCCCAGCACCCGCACAGGACACAGCACAGAGCAGATGCCTGGTAATGAGGCCTGAGGATGGCTGGGCAGACGGCCTGCATGGGTTGGCGTTGGCCACAGCGACTTTCGGCTTAGTAGAGGCAGCCCAGCAGA
>NW_007729395.1:6997-20842 GCF_000696425.1 Galeopterus variegatus | reverse complement strand
GGCCTGCATGGGTTGGCGTTGGCCACAGCGACTTTCGGCTTAGTAGAGGCAGCCCAGCAGAGCCGGCCGCCTGCACTCTGGGCCACCCTCTTCTATACACAGGAAGTGCTTTCATGATTCCAGCCCTCGTTCAATTGTTCAATCCAGTGCACCACTGAGCTCCTGCTATGTGCCATGGAGTCACTACCAGACTGTGGGGAGGCAGGACCCACTCAGGGACGTTGACCGGAAAAGAACAAGCAGCCCCACAGGCAGGAGTTTGACTGACTGGGGAGACTGGCTGCCCGCTCTGCCATGGGAGGGCTGTAGAGCAAGGGGCTGGGAGACCAGGGGGCAGGGTACCTGAGAATTTGTAGGCTTCGTAAAACCTGGAGAAGAGCAATGGCCACTTGAAGCGGGCGTAATTGACCACATCCTCTTTGACCTTCTGGGCATCAGTTCGCCTCTGGGCATAAATCCCCTGGAGGAGACAGAGAGGAACAAAGGACAATGTACAAGCTCTGTCTGGACATCAGAGGAGGGAGGTGTCCCCGCCCTCCAGCCAGGGGTGGCCCAGGGCCACTGAACCTTCCTGTGCTTTGTTGCCTTTCCCTGTTCCCATCAGCCCATGGCCACCCCCGTTGCCCCATCTTTCTCCTTTTCAACCAACATCAGTGAATATGTGTGGGGTGCCATCTCCATGCAGGTCCGGGTGGCACAAAGTCAGAGACAGCATGGGTGCCTCGCCCAGGGAGCTCCCGTTCAGCAGAGGCAGGAAAGCTACAGGTCCCAGCCAGCGCAGGTGGGAGGCCCAAGGACCTGGGTCTCAGAGGCATGTGCTGTGAGTGGCAGACAGGGGGAAGGGAGGTGCCAGGGCCACCACACTGTGGGCTGACCCGCAGTGACAGAGACTGGCCAGGTGGACCTGGGAGCTAAGAAGACCAGAGTGTGGAGGCGGGATTGGAGCCTGGAGGTTGGGCGAGCAGCAGTAGCAGCTGGGACATGGGGTGCTGCTGGCAGGAAACAGAAGCACCAGCAGTTCCTTTCTCTAAAAATCCTCCCCAAGCCCCCATGAGAATTCTGTGGTGTTGAGGTGGAACTGGAGGGTCAGGAAGAACTTGTGGTTTTTACAGTATATCCACACAGATGTGGATAGAGACAGACGTGTGTACCAGCACACACGGCCCATTCCCGTCGCAGAGAGGGCCTAGAAGCAGCGCCTCCCAGAGCGGTGAGCGTGCGGGAGACTGGGCAAGGTGTGGCCAGCCTGGTCTCAAATGGTTCCGAGAAAATGACAAGGGGTGTGTATGCAGAGAGGAGACCACACAGCAAATGTGGCTGGCAGCTGGTGGATCCGGGTGAAGTGTACACAGCGGTGATAGTTTTTTAAACTTGCAACTTCTGTGTAAGTATGAAATTGTTTCAAAATAAAATGTGTTGAAAATAATTCTCTGTGATGAACTAAATTGTGCGCCTCCCCCTCACCCATTCATGTGTTCAAGTTCTAACCCCCAGTAACTCAGAATGTAACGTATTTGGAGATAGGGCCTTTAAAGAGATAATTGAAATAAAATGAGGTCTTTAGGGTGGATCCTAATCATTATGGGGAGCCAACTAGGAGAGGTGAGAGACCCCTTACTTGGGCAGGCTCCTTACTTGGGAGGGAACTACTCCCGGCTGGTTATGGCCTGGGGCTCCAAGCAAGGGGAGCGGATGGGGCTGCACCTCAAGCTCCCCAGGCAGGAATTTGGGCTGGAATACTTGGGCAGGCTCCTTACTTGGGAGGGAACTACTCCCGGCTGGTTATGGCCTGGGGCTCCGAGCAAGGGGAGTGGATGGGGCTGCACCTCAAGCTCCCCAGGCAGGAATTTGGGCTGGAATTCTTTTAGGGAAAAGGAGGTGCACTTCCTAGAAGCTCCTTCCAGCATCCACCCCCACTCTTGGGAAGCTGTAGCACTGGTAAGCAGCTGGTGCAAGGCCAGGCCAGGAAAACCCCAACACCTATGGCTCCGCAGTTTCCCTCATGAGGCCACAGGACTGGGTCTGATCCAGCAAGGACCTCATTGATTGCTCAGGTCCTCGCCCCTCCTCCAAGACCCCTCCCAGCCCTCCTACCTTCTTGTGGGCAGCAATGGCCAGCTGGGCCCATTTCTCCAGCGTCTTCAGGGGCGTGATCTCGCGGTCAGGGATGTAGGTGGGCACGAGGTTGAGGAGTCGCTCCAGGATCATCTCGGAGCCATAGTCCACAAAGTACTGCTGGGAGGCCAGCTCAGCCAGGTCATCCTCCTAGGTGGGAAGGAGACCTCGCTGGTGCCTGTGGCCCAGGCTCCTCCCACCCTGCCTCCTGTGGGTCTTGGGCCCTGGCCTTTGAGACCCTGTGTTCTCACTGATTCACCACCGAACTCCTGTCTGCTCAGTGGAACCAGGAGCTACCTAAGGGCAGAGCCACAGCCTCGCCTTCTCCTGGTTCCTTTAACACCAGCACAGAGCTGGCTCTGCCCAGGGGCACACAAACTGACCCAAAGAGACCCGCCAACCCCTCAGTAATGGGTCAGTCACTACACGTTCAGCCCTGTGAAACAGCGACTGGGATGGACAAAGAAGAGAGGAGGAAGCGCCTGCCCTGGAGAATGGGAGACCTGGGGACTGCTGGAGATGGACAGAGTGAGGGGCGTGTGTCACCGTTACTGCCTCCATCATCAACACTGAGCATCCGACGGCCAGTCAAAGTGTTTAACAACCAGAGGCTACTGCAGAGGCTTCAGAGAGCTGGGTGGGTGCTGGGCATTTGCCCCTTCTCTGCTGGGACTGGTGCATAGTAGCCCCGGTGATACCTACCCAGGGCTGGAGCCCTGGAGCAATGAAGAAAGGCTCTTGGGGGCCTTGAAGGCAGCAGCTATTTTCCAACTAATTTGAAGTATTTCAGAATTTTATCAATTGATATGGCTGTATGAATGCATTCTGTCTGAATATTAGCTTACCACCGCCAATACCACCATGATCATCACCACAACCATTTCCAATACCACAACCAACACCATTGCCACCACCAACACTGTCATTATCACCAACACCATCATCACCAACAATGCCATCGTCACTACCAACATTATCACCACCTTCAACAACACGAGCACCAGCACCACCAACACCAACAATAAATACCACCACCACCACCGCCACCACCGTCATCACTAACACCACCATCATTACCAACAGCAACAACACTGTCATTACTACCAATCACACCATCACTACCACCACCATCACCACCAACAACCACCATCCTCTTCATTTCCATCATCTCCGTGCTCATCCCTCCATCACAATCACCACAGAACCATACGTTTGATCAAAACCACCATCACCATTATCAAAACCAAAACAACCACATTGCTCTTGAAGGACTTGCAAACTCTGGTCTAAATGAATGAATGTCTTTCTCCTTTAGAGCAGAGTTTACTAGACGAACTCAGAACAATACAGCAAGTCCTGCACACGTTCTCTGCACCATGCCCAATCACTGCAGCAGCTCAGGGACGCCTTCCACCAGCAGAATTCAGGATATTCTTCAAAGCCCTTGCTTCTGGAATTTTCCCTCATCCTCACGACTCCCATGAGGTAGGTAGTGTTCAATCCAGGAGGAGCCTGGGGAATGCCCAACCACAATCAGGCTCAGCATTAGCTAGTGGTGGGTCATGGTGGTAACACTCAGCCCGAATTTGGAAAACAGATGGTTGTGGGCCAAGCAAGCTCACAGTTCAGCAGAACATTCATCTCACTCACCTTCTCACACCTGTACTCCCCAAATTTGACTCCTCGCACCACCTGCTGGTAGATGAGGTTGGTGGCCACATTGTCTTCCGAGGGGCTGTGCCAAGGCGTAAAGACCTCTTTGCGGAAGAAGAGCCTCCATGGGGCATTGCGCTCCTGGGCACCCTGCTCCTTGGCATACTGCTCACACTGGGAGATGGCGTCCATGACATGGTCACTACCGCTGCCCAGGGACGACACCTGTGGGCACAGACGGGGCTCAGTGGGAGGGAGGGCAGGCACGGAGTCAGGGCGGACTACAAGGACCATCAGCTGTGCCACTGTTCTTGGCAGATGGAGAACCAAGGCTTAGAGAGAGGCAGGGACATGCCCTAAGTCCCCTATGTAGCAGATCTCACTCAAGGACTGAATGGGACCCCTGTATCCCAGCCATGGGCTCTGAGCCGGCATGCCCAATGATTGTCTTTCTAGCCTCAATTTTCAGCAATTACGTGGAAGTTCCCATTTTCTGGTGGAAACCTCTTGTGAAACTGTTGGACAAACTGAAACACTGAAAACACAAGGGGTATCAGTAGGTGAGAAAAATCCAGGCAAACTGTGTCCAACAACATGGCTTTGTCCCTGGACCCGCTGGGTGGGCGGCCCCTGTGCTGTGAGTGATGTTGCTGGGTGTGTAGCGCAACTCAGAGGGGACAGCTCCAGTCCCAGATGTGAGCTGGGGGAGGCTCCTGCTCCGACTGGTGAAGAATGAGTGGAAAAGAGCTGCCATGTGTGGAGTAGTTTCTCCATCGCCCACCACCGCAACCTGATGAAGAGTTATATTCCCATTTGCACATGAGAAAGCCGGATTTCAGGGAGCCAAGTGGCAGCATGTGCCACATATGACTGTAGGGAGCCATGGGTTTCAATCTACATCACACTGTTGGACTTTTCCTTAGGTACCTAAGAGCTCTCCACAATCCTAAGGAGTCAGGCAGAGTCAGGTTACCACCGGCTCACCAAGGAAACCTGCGCAAGGTCACCTGACCCAATAGGTAGCAGCAGTGGGATGGCAGCCTGATGCCCCCAGAGAAGTACCTGAGGAGGCGCTTGGGGTGGCCATACCTTATCAAACAGGGCAATGTAGAGGGAGAACCCAAAGCGGTCCTTGAGTGAGATCTTGTCAGCCAGCGCGTTGCAGAGCTCCTTGGCTGTGGTCGCTGAGTCTGTCAGCAGGGTCTTGGTGGTCCCGTCCATGAATGTCACAGGCAACATGATGGGCTTCTTGGACTTGGTGGCCTGGAAATGACCCAACAGGGTTTGTGGGGTCCCTTCACTTCAGGCCAGCTCACTCCCTATGGATCCCGGCTCCCTGCTGTCTGAGCCCCAGACCCCCCACATTCCACCAGGACACTGCCTGTCCCCATCACAGGTACCCAGAAAGCCCCGCTGTGTGCCCCACCCCAATAGGACCTAGGGCCTGGGAGGTCGGGCACCAACACGGACCAGGCTCTTGCCCTCACTTCCACAACCATCACAAGACTGCGCAGTGGGCATCATTATCACCATGTTGCAGGTGAAGCCACTGAGATGTAGAGGGACTCCCCCTTGAAAGTCACTCTGACCATAAAGCCAGCAAAGGGGGGTCAATCACCCTTTGAAGACTTCCTGTTCTGATGGGTTTGGGATTCCAGAACTTGAGATGGGTGCTTGAGAAACCACAGAATCTCAAAGCGGGTAGCATTTCTGGGACACCAGAGTGCATTGGAAACACATGCATGTGTGTGTGCACGGACACACCAAAGCGGGTAGCATTTCTGGGACACCAGAGTGCATTGGAAACACATGCATGTGTGTGTGCATGGACACACACACACACGCACACACACACGCCCTGGATGGGGCCAGGGCCACACCTGCAGCTCCAGCCAGCTGGGTGGTTGTGTCCGCGTCCCATTGACGAAGGTCCTCCTCAGGCGCTCCTCACAGTATGGGGCATAGCCAGGCGGTCCCCCATGGATGAAGTTCCGCAGGTACTGCCAACGGGGGACGTGGTGAGGCAGCCCCACCCCAACCTCTCCAGGCCTGCCCCTCCTGGACCGTTAGAGCAGCCCCAAGTCCCTGCACCCACATGCTCTTCCTCTGCTTTCCATGGCTCCCACTGCCCTCGGGCCAAGTCCGCGTACCTACCGTAGCTTGGTGCAAAGCCACCACGATTGGCTCCGCCTATTCTCACCTCACATGCCATCTCCCCCTCTCAGCCAGCTTAACTGCTCCTCCTCCTCCAGGGCCCAGTCTAGACCCCACCACCCACTTCACAGTACCGACCAGTCAGGTTGGTCCTGCCAAGACCAGCTCCACCCTTGTGTTCCCGGTGCCTAGGGCCTGGCACCAAGATGAACTGAAGCACCTGCCACGAGACAGGTGTGCAGAGGACACAGCACATGCTCTTGTCAGCCTCAGCGCCTCACAAGTAAAATGGGGCTGAGGGGAGAATAGAGCTGCCTGGGAGGAGGGGTGCCAGGAAGACGGGGCTGGCAGGAGGTGGCCAGGCCTGCGAGGAGAGACTGGGCAGGCCTCACTACCAGGCTCTCTCCCATCAATGCCAAGATGGGGCCCAGCTCCCCTTCCCACTCCAGGAGGCCAGGCACCTTCCCTACCTTCACGAACTTCTCAGAAGGGGCAAAGCAGCCCACGCAGAGAGACACGAGGATCCAGCCCCGGGCATAGCTGCTCTTGGATGGGTTGTGGGTGAGCTGCTTGCTGATCTGGCAGTAGATCTCATCCCTGGGCAGGTGGAGGAACAAGGAAGAGAGGATCGCCTCAGAGGAACATCCCAGGCCCCACGCCCTCACAACACAGCCATCCTCTCCACTTGCCCAAGACCACCCAGGAGGAGGCAGGCTGGGGCTGGGGGAAAGGCTGAGCCCTAGGCCCTGGGGAGCCATTGAAAAGGGTCTTGCTTTGGAGACAGAATCATCAGGCATGAAGCACGTTCCTAACTCCAATCCAGATTCCACGGCCAGGGCCCCACTATCCAGAGTATGGTATGTATCTTGCTCTGGGCACAGCAGCCACAGCTCCTGGTGACCACACTGATAGGAAGCATAGGCCCTGCCTCTGTGTCTCTGACCAGCTGTGTCACCTGTGGCCACGGCAAGTGAGTTCAACTCTCTGACCCCAGTCCATAGTAGTCAGCTGCAGGTACAATTCCCACTAATTTCTACCAATGGCAACTAGTTGAGCAGAAACAGGAAAAACATCTGGAGGTATCCCTGGGGTGGTATGAGTAGGGACTTTGTCTCTTGAAAGGTTTCTGTAATGTTTGAATATTTAAGTGACTATGTATTATGTCTGTAATGAGATGAAAGCAATGAAGGTAATTTTTTTGGTTTTCATTTTAAAGGGATCCTTACAGGATTGCTGTAAAGAAAAATGAGCTAAGCCTTATAGAAGCACCTAGCACAGTAAGCCCTCAATAAATGCTAGCTGAGATTGTTGTTCTTAGGAATGTCTCTTCCCTTCCCTGAACCCGGTGCTATAAACAGCAGCCAAGGCAGGACCCACAGCGACGCGGTGACCACCAGGGGGCGCCCGCTGCTCCTCCTCCCTCAGCGCAGGGCTGAGCCGGCGGGAGGGGAGGGGATGTCCTCATCCAGTGGCTCCCGCTTGAGAGAGTTCATGACCAATAATTTCAAAGTAAATTCTGGAAGTTGCCAACTTTTTGTCATAACAAAATAAGAATATTCAAAACACACACAAACAACATGTCCGCTTTCCCAACTGTCATAAAACAAAGGTAATTTAAAATATCCAGAAAGTCGAAAGGGCAAAATCTTAGAACAAAGAGCGATCCTTTAAATAAAACAAATTTAGCTTTAGAAATATTATTATTTTTCCCATTTTGCCACAGACCAGTGAAAATGTTATCACCTGCAGCTGGGGGTCTCTGACCTGACCCCATTCACTTTGCAGACAGGGAGACCGAGGCCGAGACAAGGGAATGATCAGCCATGGTCCCTCAGGGAGTCACCACGGGGCTTTCTGACTCTTGGTCCAGGGCTCCCAGTGCTGCATTCTCTGGAAGGGTCAACTTTAGGCATGATGGTGACATCACTGGGAGGTGGATTCCTGCCCCTTAGACACACCTCGGGCAGGTACCTTTTCCTCCTGGGGGTGGGTGGCCCTGGGTGGTGTGGCCATCTCCAGTGAGGTAAGGACCAGCTTCAAGGGCAACTAAAGGAGGTCTGGCTGGGAGGCAGGGGGTCTGGGAAGCCGAGTGACCCCTGGGCAAATCTCTTCTCCACTCTAGACCTCAGTTTTCCCATCAGGAAAACGGGGCTGGCTCATGCCCCGCCCATCCTGCTGTCCTCCTAGTGGCATACACAAGTCCATGGGATCAGCTCTCCTAACCGACCTGTGCTGTGCAGATATGGTTCTTAGAGAGGTCCTAGCCCTCCTCTGACCCAGCAGGGTGACTCTTTATTTGCTCCTGGTGACTTCTGGATCTTCCCGTCTCCTCCCCAACACCCCAGGACTTGGGTAAAGTCCTCTCCGGGGCCTGGGCAGGAAGGAGGCACTTGCAGGATTCCCAGACATGCTGCCCACAGTAACCCTGACCCTGGGCCTGGGGTGGTGCACTGCAGGGGAGCTGGCAGCGACGAGGTTAAAGCAGGAAGTGCATGTCGGTTAATGATCATCAGAGCTACCGTTTATTGAGTGCCTCCCGTGTCCCAGGCCTGTGTTACACGCTTCTCACAGTTCTATCTTCCCACTGTTATTGTTCCTCCTTTACAGACCAGGAAGCAGAGACTCAGCGAGACCAGGGCCATACAGCTAGCTAGCAGCAGAGCCAAACCCATGCCTATTTGGCTTAATCTGTTGCTAACGTGATGGAGCCCCAACTCAGCTACCAAAAGCCCTTCAGGCCCCACCCTGGAAATTCAGGATGCCCCCACCCCGGCCATCCAGCAGCCCTCCCTGTGCCTGTGCCCCTCAGGCACTGACCGGAGTGCCGGCCGCAGGATGCCATTGCCAATGATGAAGTGCAGCTTCTCCAGGTTGGAGGTAGGCCGGTCCTCCAGCATGCTGTTGCCCTGCACCGTGGACTCCCCGTCATGCAGCCTCTTGGTCACCTGGGCCAGAGGGATGGGACTGGCTTGACCAGGGTAGGTGAAGTTAGAGGCATTGCCTCTGCTAGCCTGGGGCACCAGTGCCTGAGTCTGCCCTCTCCCTGGAGAGCAGAATCCTGGTTAGGGCCAGAAGAGCTGGGTTCCCTGCCACTAACCCCCACCACTGTCACTACCCCTGCCCTAAGCAGGCCAGACATTGGGCCAATAACTGGCCCACACAGCTGGGGAGTACTGGCCTGGTGCCACCCATTTCTGGGGATAAGGCTCCTCTGCAGCCTTCTTGACACCCTGCGCCCCACCCCTGCCCTGGGAAGCCCTTTCAGCGAGGACAGAGACCTTCTCCTCTGGCTCTCCAGCAGCATCCCCCTCTCTCCAGTGTGCCCCCCCCCATGCTGGCACCCAGAGTATACCCCAGGTTCCAACCACCTGGTCACCATCACCCTGTCACCAATGCCTCTGGCCCCAATGTGACCAGCCTCAGACTGGCTCTCACAAGATGTTTCTCTTCTCTGGTCCCCCACAGTCCTCAGCACCAGCCCCAAGCTCTGCCCAGAAGACACAGAGTGAGTGAGAGGCAGGTCGCAGGAGTGTGCAGACAGGGAGAAGCATGGAAGGTCCATAGCTCACTGAGAACCTCAGCCGCCATCTCCCACACCCCAGGACCCCATGGAGCAGGCATTTTCTTCCCAGGGCTCCTCGGTCACCAAGCAACAGGCTGGGATTCAAATCTGAGGCCACAAGGCTGCAGGACTGGATTTTTGGAACCCCTGACTCTGCAGCAGAGGGTCAGGAGACACTTCCTGGAGGAGGAGAGCCCCAGGCAGAGAAGGGGAAGGGGGAATTTCAGGCAGAGGGACTGGTGTGTGCAAATGTGGGGGTGTGGGGAGCCAGTCCCCTGAGCTGTGACTGTCTGACACTGCGCCCATAAGCCTGGACAATCCTGGAGCAATGCTTAGAAAAGGGAAGTGACTGAATGAATGAATTCATACACACTAATGGTGTTGGAGCTCCGTGAACACTCTTTTCACAGAAAAGTTCCTGCATCTGAAAGGTCTTTGGACCAGTCACCACAGGTCCATCCCCTGGCAGGAAAAGTCCTCCCTCTCACAATCCTCCACTCTGACCCTCCCTGGCTCTCGGCTCCCTCCTCTGGGAGGCCTTCCCTGACCTCGGCTTGAGTTCACCTCCTCTTCATGCACTCCTGTCTGCCCCATCGCCCCCCACATCATCCTGCCCCTGGCCAGCCAGGACCCCAGAGGACGGACTATCCATTGCGCTCCTGCACCTGTGTCCTCAGCTCAGCCATGCCCTGGCCTGGGCCACTAAGGCAGCCACCTGTGGGCTGCCAGACCCGGGCTCTGCTCTCACCTCCTCTGTGAGTTTGGACTTCTTCTTCAGGGTCAAGTGCACCAGCTTGTGCCTCACGCTGCTCTTCTTCTGCCCCTCGGGGAGCTGGGCCTGGGGAACCAGCAGGGATCAGGGTCAAGTGACTGGGCAGAAAGCAATGACAAGACTGCTTGACAGTGGGGCTATGCCCGGGGCCATCTCACCTCCATATTAATGCTTAAGAGGTCTACTCCAGCTTACGACCCCCTAACTCCTGCTCCCACACTCCCCACCAGCCACCTGGCAGATGGGAAGTGTAGTGACCTGCCCAAGGCCTTGCAATAAGTCAATACGGGAGCTGGCTCTGGCTGCAAAGCCGCTGTCTGCTCTGCCACGTGGCTCCCCTCAGGTACAGTTGGCACTTTACACTTTACAAAACTGTCACACATTTGTTGCCACAAACAGGTGGAAGAAGGCGGGGTCTAGGGGGTGGTGAGACAGCGACTAGCTATAGGAAGCTCTTTCTGCTGAAGATCCCGAGACTGGGGATGCCAGGCATCCCTTCCCACTGACCTGGGAGGGACATTGGCCAGAGGGAGATTGGGCCCTACCTCGCCCTCGCCCTGCAGGGCCTGCAGCTCCCTCTTGTATGTCTTCTTGCCCAGGGTCTCATAAATCTTGGTCATCACAGGGATCTTCTCGCTGCCATCACTCATGGCCGTGTGGTACTTGGGCTCAGGGAGGTCCCCCATGAACCGGAGGATGGTGATCCAGACAGCCAGGGCCGCCTGGGGGCACAGCACTCATGTCAGAGATCCATCACGTAGGACATTGCAAAAGCCGCCAAGATAACCTGGTGGCTTGTGGGGAGGGCTGGAGAAACACCTATCTGCGTGGTCTGGCTCCAGGCTGAGCACTGGGCTGAAGCCTATAGACCTGGTCCCTGCCCATCAGGGACCCACCACCCTCAGCACCCACTGCGTCCACCTGGGGCGGACCCACAGCCCCAGCCAGCAGTGACCCAGCACAGGCAGGCCTTACCAGCTGGTCCCCCTCGTCCTCATGGTAGAGCAGCGGCTGTTTGAGTGGCCGCCGAGTGTAGGAGTGTGTGGTTGTGCCCTGGAAGTAGGTGGCAGCGAACTTGGCAAATTTATACTCGGAGAGGTCCTCCTCGTCCTCGTCGGGCAGGGGCAAGGCTGCATCCAGGTCTTCCTCCACCATTTCCCTCCGCCCTCGCTCCAGGTCCTGAAGGACAAACTGGGTGGGAGGGCTTGGGGGCAGGCTCAGGGCTGGGCTACTGTCCCCCAACCTGACCCTGCAGGGCTAGCTCTTCCTCCAGGAAGAGCTACCCAAACAGACCCTGGTGTGTGGGAGGTCCTCGACAGATGAATGGATAAAAGTTTGAGAATGGCTCTGGAAAGGGACAGTGGCTGGCCTGAGGTCACATGGCAGCTGGGGCTGGACAGGGCCTGGGACTGTGTGGGAGGTCCTCGACAGATGAATGGATAAAAGTTTGAGAATGGCTCTGGAAAGGGACAGACAGTAGCTGGCCTGAGGGCACATGGCAGCTGGGGCTGGACAGGGCCTGGGACCTGTGCCCCAACCCAGTTCATCACTGCTCCCCTCTGCTCAGAGGGGCCAGGTGGGCTCTGTGCAAAGGGGCACAAGAGGCAGGAGAACCGTCACGCAGGGGTGCCTAGGCTCCCCAGACCAACTACAGGACCTCTGAAGCCCTGTCCTCAGCCTGGTACCTCAAAGCCACTAGGCGCCTGGCCCTCCTGGCCTGGCAGGCCACCTGAAGTCCCCAGGAAGCCAAACATCTTGTCCACCATGTCCGAGTGGCTGACAGGCTCATGGCGGGCCCGCTCTGCCTGCTCCAGCAGCAACTTCTTCCGCCGAGCCTCCTCCTTTTCCTTCAGCTCCCGCTCAGCATCTTCCCGAGCCAGCTGTGCCAGGCGCTCCTGGGACGTTGGGGTGATGCAAAGGAGACAGTGTCAGCACTGGGTTCATGGCCTCAGGGAAAGAGCTCTGCCTGGGGAGCCTGAGAGAGCCCCTGCAGCAGCCGGGCCTCAGTCCCAACCTCTCCCAGGGCCCTCCTGACCACCAGCAAGAACACAGCCTCTGACTTTCCCATCTTGGCCATGCTCAGCCCAGCCCTCACAGTCCATGGAGGACAGACACCCAGCCCCTCTGGGCCACGGGGAGGCCTTTCAGCAGGCCCAGACAGTGATCCAGCCTGCCCTCCAGTGCTCGGTGGGGGACCACCTCCTCCCGGCAGCCTGCCCAGGGGACCACGCCAGCCCAGAAAGCCCATAGTCTTTGGGTTGAGGCTCTAGGCCAGCACTGCCAGAGAGAAATTGGTGAGTCACGTATTTATTTTTAAAAGTAAAAATAAATAGGTGGAATTAATTTTAATAATATATTTTATTTAATAGTTTCCCCCAAATATTATCTTAACACATAATCAATATTATAAAGATAATACTGAGATATTATATATTTTTTCTTTCCCACTAAGTCTTTTCAAAATCTTGTGTGTATGTCACACCCACAGCACTGTGCTATTTGGACGAGCCACACTTCAAGTGGTCAGCAGCCACACGTGCTGGTGGCTCCCACAGCAGGCAGTGCGGCTTCCCACGTGCTCACCCAGCTCGGGCTCTTTTTTCCCCGGGCGCTGCCTCCCAGCCAGAAAAGGCAGTGCTGGGGGATGAGCCCTCTTCCTCCCGAGCCATGGGCCTCTGCCCTCTTGCCTGATAGGACCGGGCACCCCATGGGAGCTCAGTCAGCGTGTGCCGAGTGTCCAGTGAGGGACACTTTCTGAAGGAAGGCGGGCAGGCTGCGTGGACAGGCGATGGGCGCCAGCGGTGGGGGAGAGCTGCTGAACCAGGGGTGGACGCAGGAGGCGCTGGGAGCTTCCCAGCTCACCTGATGCTTGCGTTCAGCCTCCTCCTTGGCCTTCTTGGCGCTCATCTCCTTCCGGAGCTTCTCCTCCTCTGCCAGCCGCATTTTCTCAGCCTCGAGGCGCCGCAGGTACTGATGGAAGGCAGTGGGTGGGCACCGAAACAGGTGCAGCTCTTCTCACAGTGCTTCCGGTCAGCTCTACCCACCCCCACCCCGCCCCAGCTCTGGGACTGGGGGCAACTCTGCTAGATAATTTGGCAGATAGGGAAACTGAGGCAATGGAGAAATTCTCCAGGTTACACAATGGGTTGGAGGCACCACTGATCCCAAATCCAAACCAGGTTTGCCTTGGCCTCCCAAGAATTCACAAGAGTGACGGGGGGTCCCAGCCCTGTCCTTGGATGGGAGGATAGATATGAGGGTCTGGTCCTAGTTTTATGCATTTCTCAGAGCCTCTGGTCCCCTGCATAGGCCTCAGCTTCCCCGGCCAGCACCTGGGGGTGATCCCACCGCCTGGGGTGGAACACAACCTCAGAGGACACACTGTCAGGGCTCAGAGCCTTGGTGCTTGGACTCGCTTCCCCCTTACCTCGGCCCTGAGGCGCCGGTGCAGCCTGCGGGCGATCATGCCCCGGGCATAGGCCTGCACGGTGAGCACAGCCCAGAGGCGGTGGCGGAAGGCCTTGCGCACCAGGTAGGCGCGGCAGCGGGCCTGGAACTCAATGATGCGCCGGCGGGCCAGGCGATACTG
>NW_007729395.1:0-6432 GCF_000696425.1 Galeopterus variegatus | reverse complement strand
CCCCCCCCGGCATGGCTCAGTCTCCACCCAGATAAGAGCACCGATAGTTAAGCTCTGTCTCCTCTTGGGTGGTGGTTTCTGAGGGGCATGGCCTTGACTCTCCCTGCGTTGGGGCCTCCCTGAGGGATCCTTATCCACAGAGCAGGAGCCATAACCAACTGGTCTTCCTGTCTGCCTCCCCAGCCATAAGTCCAGGCTGCAGCCCAGTTGTTCCACAGAGGCCCATGTGACCCAGACACTCCAGGCCCCCTCCAAGGTCTCTAAAAACTGCAGTGTGCTCATGACCGCCAAAACATTCCAGAAGAAAAGCAACAAACATTGCTGACCAGTTGGGAGAAGCCACAAGAGCCAGGCTGGACTTTGGGCTGGAGAAGTAGTAGGGTTGGCCAGGGCAGTGGCAGGAGGCCAACCAGGCCAGGCCGTGCTGCCCCGGTGCACGCAAGTCCTGCTGCCATGGCAATGGGGCTAGGGTCAAAGGCCTGGGGGGATGAAGAGCGGCCCCCTCAGGGAGGCTCACCAGCCCGTAGTTCCTCCTGCAGTTGTGGCCCCGCCAGTGCCTCTGGATCAGTGTGGCGGCATTCTTCAGCTTCAGAAAGTTGGACCTGAAACAACAACAGAGATGCAGGTAGGTCTCAGAGCAGAGAACTGGTACCCAGAGGCAGTCAAGGTGCAAGTGCATTTGGAATCAGGAGAGTACAGTTGAGTCCCAACTCTGTGGCTTCCCAGCTACTTGATCTTGAGCAAGGCATATGCCCTCTCTGTGCCTCAGCATCCCATCTGTAAAGTAGGTAGAACAATGCCTGCCCTGTCTGCCTCATAGGCTGGTCACATAAGCCCATTAAAGTGGACATTCAAAAAGGTATTTGTTGAATGAATAAATGTATGAGCAAACAAGTAAATGAAATAATATTAAAGATTAAAAGCTTTGAACTGTCTGACTTTCTCATTTTATAGATGAGGAAACTGAGACTTGATGAGATTGGAACTAGAGCCCATGTCTTCTGACTGACTCTGAGGGAGCCCAGTGCTGTTCTCCTTGTACGCAGTGGGCTGCTTCTAAAGGACAGCAGTCATCTTTAGCCCAGTGGAGGATAGAGACCACACATGGGACAGCAGGCATCTGCTGCATGTGGAAATAAAGGAGGAGTGAAGGATAGATATGCCAGTGTGCAAGTGAGCCAACGAGCTGCGATACACCCATGAGCAAATGAGCAATGGTGGGAGGGGATGGGTGGACAGATGGACAGACAGACAGATGGATGGATGGGCAAACAGAAGAACCAACATAAGGGCAGATGAATGGATGGATGGATGGAGGGAGGGAGTGATCACATGAACTGCAAAAAGGGCAGGTTATGGAATTTTAGTGGAGCTTGAATCATATTCTGAAGTCAACCCTGCCTATTTGTGAATTGTCACAGGTGTACACATGGCCCTTACATAGAATATGAGACACAGTTTGTAATTTATAAAATCTCAACTTGCCTCTCTGGAAAAATTCATCAGCATCTGAGACAAAAACAGAGGGTCTCGTGTAAGTAGGTGTATGCCTCATGTATGCAGGTGAGGGTACCGTGTTACTTGGCTTACACGGCACAGATGAATCTACATAAATCATGTATCTGTGTGTTCCTCCTTGTTCACACGATCATGTGTGCATGCTATGCACGTGTGTGCTCGTTTCTACGTGTGTGCAGTGTGCATGATTATTCCTGGTGTCCACGTGGGAGGAGAAGTGAGCTTGTGTGTAGGCTTAGGTGTTGCCCAGAGGGTCTCGTGTAAGTAGGTGTATGCCTCATGTATGCAGGTGAGGGTACCGTGTTACTTGGCTTACACGGCACAGATGAGTCTACATAAATCATGTATCTGTGTGTTCCTCCTTGTTCACACGATCATGTGTGCGTGCTATGCACGTGTGTGCTCGTTTCTACGTGTGTGCAGTGTGCGTGATTATTCCTGGTGTCCACGTGGGAGGAGAAGTGAGCTTGTGTGTAGGCTTAGGTGTTGCCGTGGTTTGAATGTTTGACTCCTCCCAAACTCATGTTGAAACTTAATTGCCATATAACAGTGTTGAGAGGTGGGACCTTTGACAGGTGTTTAGGTCACGAGGGCTCTGCCTCATGAATGGACTAATGCTGTTATTGTGGGAGTGGGTCCACCCCTCTTGCTCGCCCTCTCTCGCCCTGGCATTGCCCTTTCTCCACGTGACACCTTCCACCGTGTTACAACACAGCAAGAAGGCCCTCACCAGGTGCCAGCCCCATGATCTTTGACTCCCCACCCCTCAGAACTGTGAGGAAATAGGTTTCTGTTCTTTAGAAATTACCTCGTCTCAGGCATTCTGTCATAGCAGCAGAAAACGGACTAAGACAGGCAGAGAGCAGCTGCTCCGGGCACATACCTGTCTTTGAACCCCCGGATGACCTTCTGGAGGAGGATGACTCTGTCAGTGATGGCCTTGTCCCGCTCCACCTCCAGCAGCATGTCATGGTGGTCCTAGGAGGCACAGCTCCTGAGCAGCATCCCACTGATGTCTCCTCCGGGGCACCAGCTCAGTCCCAGGCTGGGTATCTCTTCCTTCACAGGCTCCCAGGCCCAGTTAGGCCCCCTGGGGTGGCCTCCCACAGCCACCAGCACAGACAGGGGTTGTGGTGTTTCCCAAAGGAGAGCCACAAATGCAGCAGGAGGAACCTAATTTCACCGGATGGGGTCCATGGCCCCAACATGCACACACACTGGCTTCATCCCCATCACCGTCTCTGCCCCAGCCCCTGCTCTTCTAGATGTGCCCATCACATGGGCCCCTGACCTGGGCCAGGCCACTGTCATCTCTCCTGAATCTTAGCAGCAGTCTCCTAAGAAGAGGATTCCTGGCCTCCGTCAGTCTCCCTCTGGCCCGCTTTCACAAGCAGCCAGAGGGACCTTCCTACACACAAATCTGAAGGTGACCTTGCAGTGACACCCCACAGTTCCCAAGTCAAGCCTGGGCTCCTCACCCTGGCACTCAAGGCCCTCCTTGATCCAGACCTTTCCAGATTCTCCAGCCCTCTCTTCCCCTCACCCCTAAAGCCCCAATCCCTGCTCTGGTTGGACAAAAGCTCACTGCTTCATTCAATACACGTGAATGGAATGACTCGATGTGCCGGCACTTTGCTAAGAGCCGGGGGTGCCACAGTGAACTAGGTAGACATGGCCTGCCCTGGGGAATGTTAGAGTCTCACAGGGGAGCCACGTCCATCACATAACCATAGACACACATCACTCGCAGGCAGGGCCCTGCACAGAGGAGCTGCTCAGCCAAGGCTTTCTGAATGAATGAACGAATGAGCGTTGGATGTTCTGCTCTCAAAACTATGGCCGTTCCTGAAGAGCCCAGAGAGATGAGGACGGAGCAATGACGCGCCTCCGAGCTCTACGGCGCTAGGTGCCGTTGCACTTCCTGCCCTCCCTCCCTCGCCCATGCAGGGGCTGGCGTCAGACCGCCTCAGGCTTCCCAGCTGCCTGGCCTCGCAACTCGCTTCTCCTCTCTGAGCCTGTGAAATGGCCATAATAGCTCCTACCTCACAGGTCTGTCAGGAGAATTAAACAAGACCATGGACAAAAAGCCCCCACCCAGAGCCTGGCACACACAGCACACGTGCTTTCTAGCTGCCGGCTGTGGCGTGCACAGGCAGGAAACAGTCGACACATTTTTCCAATTTGAAAACCAGGGTCAGGGAGATGAAGGGACTGGCCCGAAGCCCTGAGGCCAGAGAGGGATTAGACTAGACCCCAGACTCCCTCTAGTCCCGGGCTGGTTCCTCCCTTCCTTCTGCCACCTGTCCTGGAATGTCCAGGCCCCATCCCCCATGCCAGAGGAAGGGCCCTGCCCTGTTACCAGGACAGCCAGAATGTAGTACAGCAGAAATGGAAATGGGGAAGCCGAGAGCTGGGAGCTCACACTGTCCCTGCCGCAACTGCCCTGCCACCACTGACTCCCCACAAGCTCTCCCAGGGCTGTGACTCCCCATGGCCCAGCTTTCTGCTTCCCTCCACAATGGCCCAGGTGGCTGTGGGAGCCGAGAGCTCCAGCTGCTGTGCTCAGGGTGGCCGAAACAGGCCTGGGCACTACAGAGCGATTTATGGCGGCACAATGCTCACCACAGCCCGGGACGAACCCTGCCTGGCAGGAAACCACAGGAAGGACCTAAAGATACACTCTGAACCCCCACCCCACAAGGCCCAACTCTTTTCACAGATGGGAAAATGAGGCTCAGAAACAGCCAGTGACTTGCCTACAGCCCCTGGGCAGACAACAACAGGGCCCGAATTTGAATCCAGGCCTCCCTTGCTGCAGACCTGACAGACAGCCCATCTCCAGCCTTGGGTGCTCTGATCCTGCTCCAGGTCTTAGGGGTCTCAAATACCAACTTCCCTTCCCTAGCGAGGAGGCCTTACCCCACCCACTGCAGGGCAGGAAGGGTCTGAAAGGACAAGCACTGCTGCAAGTTCCTCTGTAGCCACTTCCTAGGACCCAACCACACCGCGATGAGTGTCCACAGTCCCCCAAGGCAGCCCAGGGACAAAAGCCGTGCTCACCTTCAGAAAGATCTTAGTTTTGCCAATCTGCCAGTCATCGTGGGTGCCCAGCACAGCCTCAGCCATACGCTGGCATGTCCCCCGAAGATTGTCCTGGGGTGGGGAGAATACAAGCTGGGGAGCCTTGCCAGTGGGAAGGCGCCCTGAGTGTCCTTCCTGAGGCCGGGAGGCAGGGCTCTTGCTGCAGTTCTGCCCCTGACTGAATACGTGGGCCCTGCCTTCTCTGATCCTCATTTTTCTCCTTAGGTCATCAGTTTGTAAAACCCTCTGCCACATCTGACATCTAAGCCCCACGTGGCAGCCCTGGTCTTGTTCATTACACCACCATGTGTGAAGTTCACCCCAGCAGAGTGTGGCAATCAAAGCCCTCTGATGCATTCCACTGCCTGACCCACAATTTTCCCAGCCATACCTGAGGGGCCACACGGATGCCATGCCTGGCCCATTGTCCCGATGAGAAAACTATGGCTCTTGCCCGACCAGAGCTGGGGCCCTCCCCTCCTGCCATCTGTGCACCCAGCCCTGTACCTGCTTGTAGGCCGGCTTCACGCCCGGCAGCAGTACGCGGTACCGCTCCACAAACTCTACGAAGCTGTAGCGGATCGGGTAGCCGGCTCGGCGGATTCGGATGGTCTCCATCATCCCCGAGTACCGCAGCTGGCGCACGCACAGGTGCCGGTCGAATAGCTGCCAGGTACGGAGCCAAGGGCATTAGGGCTGAGGCTTTTGCTGGGAGGCTAGCCCTGCTCTTCTTTGACCAGCCCCAAAGGCCCGGAGAGGCCGAGGCCACACAGCACATGAGGAGCAAAGCCAGAACAGGAACCTGGATCTGCAGTTCAAACCCACACAGCAGCATGAAGTAAGGACCCTCAGAGTGGGGGAGCTGTGTGCTTTGGGAGCACAGAGGAGACATGGGGTTTCACGGAGGGAGTGGTTTTGCCAAGGTTGGAGGGGGGCGAGTATGTGCAAAGAGGTGAAAGCATGAAGGCACAGGACTTGTTGGGGGACTTTAGGGGACGGCAGAGGCTAGTTCAGACCATAGTTACAGCAGTGCAGGTGGTGGGTGCTTCCTACAATCCCAGGGAGCGCTCTTCACATTGCAGCCATTGTAGAATTAGTAATTCAGACAACTTTCTGGCTGCAGGTGATAGAGTGCCTTAAGGAAGAGGCACAATTTTCTAACTTAGACTTAAACAAAGTTGGCTTTTGTGATGGCCGCAGAGCAGGGCCAGCCCGCAGGTTCATGGAGCGGCTGGGGGAAGAAAGCAGAAGGCAGATGCCTGGCTGCGGGAGGCCTCGGAAGCCAGACTAGGGAGGCTGGCCTCATCCCATAGGTGATGGAGAGACCAGGCCAGGTTTGCATTGGAGAACATGTCACTGCAGTTGGGGGGTGAGGGGTGCCAAGACAGGAGGCAGGGGAGGCAGGAGACTAGTGAGGAGGTTGCTTCTTAGGTCCAGGCCACAGGTGCCAAGGTCTGGGCTGAGAGAAGGGTCCCAGAGATGGTAGCCAACTACCCTGGCTTCGGTCCCCCTGGAGCCCCACATTACAGGGAGAGCCCCCCAGAGCCCTCTGTGACCCTCAGGCCTCTAAAGGGGACAGGCCTTGCCTACTCTGGGGAATGTTTTCCTGGCAGGGACAGCAGGCGGGGACAGCATGTGCGGATGGTCGGCTTCCGCAGCCTGCTTCCTCTCCTCTGGCCACTTTCCCTGGCCTTCCTTCCCTCCCTGGACCCCCACTGGCCCCGGCTTCCCCAGCCTCACCCCGTCCTCTGGGTAAACAACACCTCCCAGAGCCTGTGCTGGGGAAGCAGAGGGCTCGTGGTGAGGCGCAACCAGGCTCAAGCCCCTCAGCCT
>NW_007729394.1:224838-242315 GCF_000696425.1 Galeopterus variegatus | reverse complement strand
CATGGTTTTGTACCTGTTAGTCCACCACTTCTCTTCTCCTCACAACCCCCTCCCCTCCCAGCCTCTGGTAACCATTATTCTACTCTCTACTTCTATGGGAATCACTTTCTTTTTTTTTAGATTCCACATGAGTGAGATCATGTGGTATTTGTCTTTTTGTGCCCGACTTACTAATATTTTATATTTAAATGACTTTTCTTTTTTTGTTGTTTTTATGTAAAATAAGGTCATCAGTTGTGATCTCAGTCTCCATGGACTCAGTGACCTATAGTTGTAGTAGTTTAAGAATGAGACAAATGATGCCTAATTGAGTAGCTTATCATGGGCTACTTTCCTGTTTATCTCATTCTGATCCTCAAGCGCCCTGTGAGTTTTCTAAACAGCTTTTAGGAAAGCATCTCACCTTGACTTGGGATTTTGAATTTCAGAAACATAAAAACTGGAAGAAAACTCACATATGGTGCATTCATTTATTTATTCAATCATTGACTTACTCAATAAATATTTTTGAGAATCTTCTACTTGCCTGGGTCTGCTCTAGGTTAGGGATACAGTGGTAAGCTGCCACCACAGAGTCTACTGTGTTGAAGGAAACAGACAATAAAGAAGCAAACAAAAGAAACAAATGATATTCACTACCAAAGGGGGCCCTGGAATAGAGAGTGGCTGAGGAGGGAGAGAACGATATCTTCAGAGAGGGTGGTCAGGAGGCCCCCTGAGAAGGAGGCATTTGGTCTGAGTCTTGAACACTGAGGAGGATCCAGCCAGCAGAGATCTGAGGGAAAGAACCCAGTAACTTGCCTGGGGTGGGAACCAGTGTGGAGTGTTTAAAGAACTGAGAGGCAGGCAATGCAGTTGGAGATCAGTGAGCAAGAGGGACTTGGTGTGAGCGGACTTGGAGAGGAAGGCAGGGACCAGGTCATGCAGCCCTTTGTAAGCCATGCTTACTAGTTGGATTTTAAGTGCTTTGGGAGCAAGAAGATTTCTTCCCTGCCAAGATCCCGTTACTAGGAAGGTGCCCCCATCCCTAGCTGCTGAGGTCTCACACATATACACTTCTTCACAAATTCCCCTCAGCCAATGGGAAACACTTTGCCCAGAGGAGATTATGCCCTCCCCTTAGGGTCAGCCTGCAACTAATGACTGATATAGTTGTACAAAAGGCCAACAACTCTGTGGTTCTACTCATACTCCAAGGCTTTTCAAGAGAGCAAGCTCAGATTAGACTTCCCTGAAGCCACCTCCTAGCTTAGCTTCTTCCCCTACCCCATCCTGCTTCTGCCCCTTTAATGTAGGTATCCCCTGAGATCATGCTTTTAATAAATCACTTGTGTAGGCTGTGCTTCCAGCAGTGACGATATTAGACTACATACTGAGGACAGGGACTGGGCCTGGCTTGTTCATTCTTAGATAAAAAATTTAAGTGGGGTCATAACATAATCAGATTACTAAAAAAAATTATCCGGCTGTTGCTTGTGTCTATGTGTGTATGTGAACGAAGAGGAGGGGGAAAGAGAGGAAAGAGGTAGGAAGACCAGTTAGGCACTACAGTAGTCATCCAGGCAAAATATGACTATGGCTTGGATTACATAAATCAAAGCATCCCTATTAAGCAAAAAATTTTATCTACAATTATACTTACAAAACTCCCTTTCCCTCAAGAAAATTTGCAAGTGACCTTAGGCAGATGAATATTAATGAAAGAATCATGCATTATGGTATAATGAGAGGAATATATGAAAGATCAAATGCTCATTAAAACTCGTCCAGGCAAAATATGACTATGGCTTGGATTACATAAATCAAAGCATCCCTATTAAGCAAAAACTTTTATCTACAATTATACTTACAAAACTCCCTTTCCCTCAAGAAAATTTGCAAGTGACCTTAGGCAGACGAATATTAATGAAAGAATCATGCATTATGGTATAATGAGAGGAATATATGAAAGATCAAATGCTCATTAAAACTCAACTTTTATGGAAAGCAGAGGCTACATACTCAGTTTCTGTGAATCCATATATGAGTATTTGGTACAGAAATAATGAGATAGAAATGTATAGTTGGTCTTTAGTTTAATTATTGGAGTTAGTCACAGATCCTTGAGGGATACTCTAATTTCTGAGATCTGTTTGACTCTGGGATAAAAGTGACAATCTGAATATGGCTCTTTTTGTTCTTTCCACCTTAGGCTAGTAAATGCATCTAATTTGCATCTATTTCTTGGGGAAATTTGGGGTTTATGTTCCTCTCTTGAATGCTCCTCAAATTCTTCTCTTCTTAACCACCAAATCAGGATGTAATAATAATCAGGCTCTGACTGTCTTAACAAATGCAGCACACAATGACTATAATGATAGTTACATAATCTAAGGCTACACAGTTTAGGAAACATGATAACCAAGAAGGTTATCTTTTAGAGGATTATTCTTTCATGCAAATATTTACATATTGAAAGAGCTGAACAAAGGGCAGCAAAAATCATCCAAAAACAATAGTTTTCTGTCCTGTTGTGACCAGTCTTACTCTGAGGATCTGAAATGTCTTTTGTAAATTTACAGTAGCATCTGCATGTTAGGGAAAGTTGTGTCTGATGTTTTGCAGCATGCCTTTGGAGGGACAGAGGGAAGGCAGCAGGGAATCTACTTCCATCCCACTGAAAGCTGAGCTGGGTAGGGCGGGGGGTCGGGCAGTAGTGCAGGCTGGAGAGTGGAGGGAGCACTGCTGAGATCCACTGCGAAGCACCCAGTGACCTGCACTTCCTCTGCAGGCCAAGGCCCCACCGCCTCTCCCTACCTATGCAGGGCCAACCTGGGAGCCACTCATCTTTCTGCTCCATCCCTAGGACTGCTGGGCAGAGCCATGTTAGGGTTTCCCTGGATGGTAAGAGCTCTTTTCCAGAATTACAAACTCAAAAGGCACATTGGGTCAGCAATGGCAGGAATGCAGATGATGGCCCCCTACTCTGGGACCATCCTGGAACATCATCTGGATTCTGTTATATAGATTTTTAATAACAAGGAGGAATTATAGTTATTTGGAGAAGCAATAAAGCCTCTGGCTTCCCACTGAATACATCATCTATTTATTTACTCTGCACAGATGCTTCATATTACATGCAGGGTGTGTACTGTTCTCAGCCTTCAGAACCAAGATGAATGAAGAGGGGTCCCACCTTCCAGGAGCTCCACCTTTACAAAATTTTGAGTCATTAGAGAGCCATTAAAAAACACCAGATGCTGTGCTCCCACCTAGCCAAATTGAATTAGAAACTCTGTGGGCATGAGTTGATGGGTTTTTTGTGTTTTGTTTTGTTTTGTTTTTGACAAGTCATAGTTATATACACTTGTAGGTACAATGTGATGTTTTGATATATGTATACAATATGGTATAATTAAATTAAGCTAATTAACAAATCCATCACCTTGCTTACCTATCACTTCTTATGATGAGACATTTAAATTTACTCTCTTAGTTATTTTGAAATATATAATACATTATTATTGACTATAGTCACCTTGGTGTGCAATAAATCTCAAAATCGATTACTCTTGTCTATCCGAAACTTTGTGCCCTTTGATCAACAACTCCTCATTCCCTCTCTTCCTAACACTCCCACCCAGCATCGTGTAGTTACTATGTTCTAGGCACATCATGTGTGTTAATAAATATTGACTATTATTTATGAGGTACTGTGAATATAATTTGTTCCCGTGATATGATGTGAAAATTGAGGCCCACAAGTTAAACAACTGTTCAAAGCCACATATCTAGTAAGTGAAGGACTTGGGACTTGGACATAGGCATTCAGGCTCCTGGCCACAACACTATACTGCTCCTCAGCAGGTTCTATTTTTCTTCTCCTGGGAGTTTTTCCAGGCAGAAAAGGGATCATAATTCATACTTACATACATACATACTGGAATTATTTCTTCTTAAGATTTGCTGCTTGAGAAAAAGAAAACTTCCTCATGCAAAAATAGCCCTTCTAAGCTAGGAGATTAATGGACGTTGATCATTTTTGTGCCATGTGGCCAGGCTAAGGCCACAGAGGTGCTTAGAGGAATCCCCGATGAAGATGATGATTGATGCTTTTGACATCAATGGATTCCAACAGCATTTGGCAGCTACTGGGCATCACACAGTGTAGTTTGGGGTGGTGCCTGACCAGCCAGACTGTGTTTGTGACAACTCTGATCTTCTTAACTCTGAGCATCTGTTAAAACGATGCCTCAGCAGGCAAACACAGTGGGAGAATGTCTGCTCAGAGCATGTGAGTGTCTGACTGGCCTCTCAGACGTCCTCTAGAAAGCCCTGATGTCCCCAGGTCCCCTTTGCTCACTGGCCCTGCCTGTGCTTTGTGCAGATAGAGGAAATGAAACAGAATCCAGCAGAGGTTATTTGCCCTCTCTCAAGTGTTCCTACCCGTGGTCACTGCACTAGGGAGAGAATATCAGCAAGTTGTGCATTTACTGCTGGGCATCATTCTCTCTCTGAGTATGTATTTAGGCCAGAAGGCTCTTTAGGGTTGGAGCAGTGTCCCTGCCCCCACAAACCAGCAGACTAAGTAACTTGTCTAAAGCCACATAGCTAGTAAGGAGAGAACTTCAGCAGTCAAGCTCCAGCCATAACACTATACTGCTACCCTACAAGTTCTATTTTCTTCTCCTAGGAATTTTTCCAGGTAGAAAAATGGACCCATTTATAGCATGACTGTTAATTGTTCATGAGATGATCATTTTTGGAAAAAAAGAAGCTAAAGGACTTCTGATGGGTTTAGAGACCCACCTCTAGACAGAGTGGTGATGTGGATGGTAATGGCCCCCCACATCCCTCCCCTCTAGACTCGCCCCCTCCCTCCTTGGCATGCTTCTCTGAGGGGACCCTTCCATGGCGTTGTGCTCTGTGGGCACATTTTGTGTGCTTCTACACCCATATCTATGAATGAATCTCGGTACGAAGTGGATAGCAGGGCATTGAGGTTTATGGAGGGCACTGGTTTGATGTGTTATCATCCATTGTGGAGATCTTTCATTTTTATTAAGGATGTAGACTATTGCCAAATAATTTACAATCCCGTCTTGGCTGGGCTATTGGATCTATTGTTTAGCTCCCTTTCCCATCTCCTACAGAATTATTCCAAAACATTTTTTTAAACAGCCTCCTATCACAAAGGATAATTCTGCTTCTTATGTACAGAGAAGTTGAAGCTATCAATATGAATTCCCTCAACTTTTCTTCTGTCATTATCATTAGCACTGTTTGCCAAATAGCTCTGTTTTTCCTCTCCTTTCAAACACATGGTAGGATTACACTTCCTGATCCTTCTTGTGATGGGGTGGGAGGATGAATGATTTTTTGCAATGAGTTGCAAGTAGAAACACTGTGTGTCGCTTCCAGGTAAAAGCATGAAATCGCTGGAGTGAGACTCTCTGGAAGTGAATTTCCCTCTGGCACGGTAGAAACATTTGAGATAGTGGCTATTCCATCAGCCCGGGTTCCTGAGTGAATTCAGTTCCAAGATGGAAATAGAATGAGCAATGGATCAACTTTCTTTTGTTAAAAGCCACTGCAACTTTGGTTTTGTTTGTTGATACAGCATAAGCTGATTAATATCCTGTCCCTTTCACCCAACAAACATGCTGCATTCATACCCACCCTTTTTTGCCTTCTAGCCTTTCTCAGAGGAAAAGCTGTCTGTTCATCTACCCTAATCTTTGCAACCAGTCCCGATTAAAGTCCTCCAATGTATTCCTATTGTCCTTAAGAAAAAAAAAAAAAAGAAAGAAAAAGAACCCCACTTTGAGATATTACCTCACCCCAGTCAGACTGGCTATTATAAAAAAGACAGAGAATAACAAATGTTGACAAGGATGTGGCAAAAGGGGAACCCTTCTGCACTGTTGGTGGGACTGTAAATTAGTACAGCCATTATGGAAAACAGTATGGAGCTTCCTCAGTCAGCTACAGATATAACTACCATATGATCCAGCAATCCCACTCCTGGGGATATATCCAGAGGACTAGAAATCATCATGTCAAAGGGATACCTGTATTCCCATGGTTATCGCAGCTCTATTTACAATAGCCAGGTGATGGAATCAACCTAAATGTCCATTGATGGATGACTGGATAAGGAAATTGTGGCATGTATACACTATGAAATACTACTCAGCCACAAAAAAGAATGAAATTCTGCCATTTGCAGCAACGTGGATGAGCCTGGAGAAATTTATGTGAAGTGAAACAACCCTGGTACAGAAAGAAATACTGCATGTTCTCACTCATAACTGGGAACTGAATCCATAAATAAACAAACAATAAAGAGAGACAGAGAGAGAGAAAGAAGGAAACAACAATCACAGTAATACATTAAACTTTTAGAAAGAGAGAAAAGAACCATGGTTACTAGAGGTGGAAAAAGGGAGGGGAGGGGGAGAGGGAGGGGGACTAATGAAGAATTGGTTAAGGGATACAAAGAATGATTGCATATTGTAATGACGAGTAAGCTAACTATACTGATCTAACCATCACACATTGTACATAACTATTGAAAATAAACGTTGCACCCCACATGTATGTATAATAAATTAAAAAATTAGAATGAAAAGATAATAAAAAAATAAAAAATAAAGTGTAAATGAAAATAAATAAATAAATAAAATTCCCATCTCCAACTAAAAAAAAGAAAAAGAAAAAAGAAAAGAAAAAAAAGAAAGATAAAACCCTTTAGTGTGGTCTACAAGGGTTCTGCCTGGTCTGTCCCCGCTGGCTTGTTTAGACTCATCCCACTCCCTACTTTTCCTCATGCCCTCTAACTTGGCCATATTCACCTTCTTTCAGTTCCTCCTATATGTTAAATTTCTTCTCACCACAGGGCCTTTGAACATGTTCTGTCTGCCAGAAATGTCTTCCCTCTCTGGTTAACTTTTCTCATTCTTTAGCTCTAAGAGCAAGAATTAGCTCCCCAGAGAACCTTCATTGACCTGCCTGCTTAGGTCACATCTACCTTTAGAAGTTCTCATAATTTCCTGTTCCTCTCCTTCATAGCACATACTACAATTGTGACATTACAGGGTATTTGTCTAATGTTTTGATTCATGCCTGTCTTCCCTCTGATGGCTGAGATCATGACATTTACACTCACTGCCACATTCCCAGTGATTAGCAAAGCACACTTTGGAGTCACTTAAAAAATCTTGTTGAATGCATCAATAAAAGTGTATAGCTATGCTGTCCAATTAGGTAACCACTGGCCACATGTGGCTACTGAAATTTAAATTAATTAATTTTTTAAAATATTAAGAATTTGGCTCCATAATCACATTAGCCACATTTAAAATGCTAATTAGCCACATGAGGTTAGTGGCTACCGTATTGGACAGTAGAAAACAGAACATTTCCATTATTGCAGAAAGTTCTACTGGGTGGTGCTGACAGTGTAAAGCTCAAGTGCCTATTCATGACACACAATCCCCTCAAGGACCTGGTTCTTGGCAAGCTTTCCAACCTGTTTCTTTCCCCACAATGTCACGACCACAGGGAAACACCCATCCCCCCTTCGAACATGTTATCTGGTCATTCCTTTCTTTCTGTTGAGTCTGTTGGGCCTGGCTTTTCCTTTCACCTTTCTGCCTAAACTGCCATCCCATCTGGCACCTCTCATCCCTTAAGCCCCACCATTAGCATCTTTGCTTCTGGGGAACCTTATTTAGCTCAGGTCCCCAATGGCACTGGCCAATGCTTCCTTTGGCCTCCGTGCTGCCCCTTCTCACTCCTGTGCATCTGCTCAGACAGGACTGTGACCCTTTGCTCACACACTCTCTCAATTGCCACATGAGCCCCTCAAGGGTGAGGCCTGGGTTTTGGTCTTCTCAGTATTCCCAGTGCTCAGCACAGAGCTGGTGATATGTGAGTGTTTATTAAGTGATGAGTGAGTAAATGGATGAAAATCATAGGGGATACTATTTCCGTGATATAGCAGTGTGAAGAAAAAGGGAACCATGTTACTGAGACAGAGCTAATAAGAGTCCTCCCTACCCTCTATATTCTTCCTCTCCTCCTTATGGTCCTGCCTGAGGTCTTGATTTCATGTGACACTAGCTTTCTGAGTCAGGACATGAACCAAGGAGCTTGGCAGAGCCAGAAAAGGCACTTTCAAAGTTCCAGGGTCTGGAAGGCACGGGAGGAACTGATTTTTGAGGAGAGTGGAGGTCTCATCAATTGGAAGGAAACACGGCTTACATCATAATCAGAGTCCCCCAAATGAAGCTGCATCCCAGGATGGTAGAACTGGGGCCACTTGAAGGTCTGAAAGAGGTCATAGCTGTGAACTCTGCTTTGTTCAGCTAGTGAAGTACTTAAGGGACTGTGCCCTGTGCAGAGGCTGCTGCTGTTTTAGTCATGGGATATCTGTCCCATCTCGCCCATAGATTGATAGCTGTTTGAGGGCAAACCTGTATCTAACTCTCCTCAAGTTCCCTGGCAGGGTGAGCTCATGTCTGCAGAGCTCATAGGTGGTGGCTAAAACAACTTATCAGATGGAACTAATCATCTTTTTTTTTTTTTCCCTTTTTTGTCTTTTTTACTGACCGGTAACGGGATCACAACCCTCGGTGTTGCGCCCGCACCGTGCTCAACCAGTGAGCAGGAACGCTGTTTGAGGGCAAACCTGTATCTAACTCTCCTCAAGTTCCCTGGCAGCGTGAGCTCATGTCTGCAGAGCTCATAGGTGGTGGCTAAAACAACTTATCAGATGGAACTAATCATCTTTTTTTTTTTTGCCCTTTTTTGTCTTTTTTACTGACCGGTAACGGGATCACAACCCTCGGTGTTGCGCCCGCACCGTGCTCAACCAGTGAGCAGGAACCGGTCTCCACATGGGATCCGAACCCTCGGCGGGAGCGCCTCCGTGCTCCCAAGCGGCGCACTCTCCAGTGCGCCACCAGACCGGCCCGGAACTAATCATCTTTGTTGGTGATACTGCCATAGTGCCTGATAATAGACATGCTTTCTACAATGGGAGTAATATATTTTGGAAAAAAATATTTATGTGTTTTCTTTTTTTTTTTTTTTTTTTTGCAGTAGTAGGACTTTGCTTAGTTATATCCAAAAGAGGCTCCATCTGCTTTACAGGTGGAGTTAAGGCCTCTATCATGTAAAACAGTACTTTCTTGGCCTCTGCCCCCCTCTCCTTTGGCAACTGAGCCTAGAGAACTGATGCCCACAAAGTTCTCTTGCAGTGAGTAGGAGATTCACCTGGTTCTCACTAAGGAAGACTGGAGTCAGGAAGAAAGAAGAGATGGCATAGGGGAAGGAAGGGAAAAGATCATTCCTGTAAGCCCAGGGATGATGAAGCAGTGAGGAGGAGAGAGAGGGAGGGATACGAGTGTGTCTTCCATTAGACAAGTTGGATAGGGCACCAAGGACTGTGTCTGCATCTCTGTGACCGGTCACTGAGCACTCACCACACATCAGACACTGGTTTCCCTCTATGTGTGCAGCCTGGGCCCAGCTGAGCCTAACCTGGGATTCAGAGACTGTTTGGGTCCTCCTAGTGGGTGAGGCTGGAAGCCCTCTAAGTATTTAGGATTGATATGTGGCAGAGAAGAGGGCTCTTGAGAAGGATGTTAAGGCATGATTCCCTGGGGACAGAGAAAGCGAGAGACAGAGAAGACAGTAAGGTATCCATTACCCAAAATGGCCCTGCAGGAGAAGGCCAAAGCCTGTGAATATAGAGGGGCTGCAAGCCAAAGCTGGAGGGATTGTTTTCTTTAGCTGTGGGGCACAAGCAGAGTTGCTCCTGAGCTTCAATGTGACTCAGAATGGACGAGAGGGTCTTATCCCTGCTTCTTCATGAGGCAAGCTTTGCTTCTGAAGGGACTGTGGCCCAAAAGGGCTGGGTTGGACTGAGGTAGGTCATGGAAATGTCCTAACATAATGTGGGCATTGACTGTAATCCAGTGCAATGTGTGTGTTAATACTGCATCATTCATACCCAGAGTCTGGAGTGTGATTCTCATCATAACCCTATGAAATAGGCATTATTATTCCAACTTTATTGATGAGGAAAATGAGACACAGAGAGGCTAAGTGACTTGCTCAAATGACCCTGTTAATAAGTGGTTAGACACAGGATTGACACCAGTGGGCACCCTTTTAGCCACTTCTCCTAAACACCATGTTTAACATTTCAGATGGTACATCCACTTGGGTTACTGGGGAAGCTGAGTTACCCTCTTAAGGCAAAAGTCATAGAGAATAACCATCCTTACAAGGCCTTTGATCTTTTGGGGGAGGATTTTTAGGTAATATGGATAATGTCTTTACCGAAGGGGACATTTCTAGCATTCTCTGGGGAGATAACAAAAGACAAGCTAGGGAATGTCTCTGGGGATAGAAGGATCCCTGGAGTCCCAAGAAACATGGAGACATGATCCAGGGTACAGTACTAGCCATAGAGCAGCACCCGCATCATTCAGATCCAGCCATTTCATAGACATATCGGCTGATTCTATATTAGAGTTTCTGAAAGACTGATACATGGAAAACTAGTTTTGCCATGAGAAATAGAGTTCTGTGGTCAAGTAATACATATTGTACCCTTCTTCTTTTACAGTAGTGATGTGTATTAAAGGCTCTATAATGTCTCTTAACAAAGAAATATGTTTGATTATGTTTAATTTGAGGTCTCCAAATTTATTAGAACGTGAAAACTTTTTTTTAAAAAGTAATGTCTGTTAGCAGCCCATAGAACTGGAACTAATAATGTCTCTTAACAAAGAAATATGTTTGATTATGTTTAATTTGAGGTCTCCAAATTTATTTGAACGTGAAAACTTTTTTTTAAAAAGTAATGTCTGTTAGCAGCCCATAGAACTGGAACTGCCAAGAACAACTAGTTTGTTTTTATCACTGAATTAATGAGTTTATTTGACATCATGTGGGTAGAACCTTGGGAATTTTTTATGGTTTTATACTCCAGCCTCAAGTGTGTGTGTGTATACACACACACACACACACACACACACACACACACTAAAATACCTAGGGTTAGATTGTGCTCGTGCAAGCTTGCTAAAGTTCATAAATTGAAATGGATATCCTTTATAATATTAATAAGGCTTCTTGCTATAGGTATTTTCACCAGTAATTCATGATAGAATAAATGTCAAGGAAAGCGATGAGTCTGTCTGCTGTCACCTGATGGCATGCATGTTTTGAGAGAATTTATCCACTGGAGGTTTTTGAAATGAGCAAGGTTGGCATTTTATGCAGGTCATTCATTATCTTCCTACCTATGGACTGAAGCAGACACTTGACATTCATGATGGATATTTTCTGAGACCTTTATGGCTTCCCTAATTGGCAAATACCACTAGAGCAAATAATTTCCTTCATGAGACCTTTTTATTCTGACCCAAACCATCACGCTCATGGAGGGTTTCACGTTTTCTTATTCATTACCAGGGCCAATTTGTACTTGGTAATTGACAATGAGAAAGAACATGAACCTATTAGGAGGTGGCCAGACTTCTGACTTCTCTACTCTCAATGACAGTTTTGCTAGGAAGTTTAAATGTATGTTTCAGAAGAATGGTCAATGTCTACAATGCCACAGACTGCTGGAATTGCTCATGAATAGCCAAAACTGTGAATGTAAATCTGCAAATGCCAAAGATCTCCTGTTCTTTGTATTTGCAAAGACATCTTCACTTTCACCCTGTGCTGGGAGGCAGGAAGATATTCTGGCTTAGGGAAGGAAGAAAATGTTTGTAGTCCTGGAGACTCAAGCTTATCTTTGCTGTTGCAAAATAGCCTTGACTGCAGTATTTGTTTGAACCCCAAGGGCATGTATCTCTCAGCAACTTCAAAAAGTGATTGCTGTACTTTGGTGAAAAGTCTCAGTGAGCTCTTGGGATGGGGAAAAAATGAGTTCCCCTGAGCTAAGAAAATAGGATTGTACTTGAAACTGCAACCTGATTCCCCCAACCCTCCGCCAACTCTATGCTTTCTAATGTTAATCTTTAAGGCCACCTTTCTCATTGTTCATTAATTTTATCTTTGGGACTCAGAGTCTTAGAAAAAAGCTATTTTTCTTAGAATGTGTGATTATTATTAAAGTAAAAGGGCAGGAACATTTTTATGAAACTTGGGAGCTCTCCCTAGGATGGCTGGGTTACCTGACACAAATTAAAGCAATCAAGAAAGAGGAAAAATGCCCAGAGGCCAATTGCAGAAATTAATAATGCCATTCAGTTTTGAGCATGTAAAATAGCTGGAAAAAATAAAAGCCTTCAAAGGCTGATCAGTTGCTTTGCTTACATGGAAAGCACATTGATATTTAAACCTGTGGATCTTTGGAGCTCTCCAGTTTTCATCAGGCTGAATGATATCATTTAACAAAAGAGCAGATTCTAAGGAATCCAGAGTACATCCAAAGTGGAAATATATGACTTTTGTTCCTTAGGACCTCAATCTGACCAGCCAGTATAGGTCTGAAGGCTACTGGGTGACAATGGCCATTTAAGACACCTTGATGTTTATTGAGGAGGTAGGATGAGCTTGCTCTTGGGAAAATCTACTAGAGCTTCCTGCTTAGGGCTTTCATGTGCTTTTGGTGTGAAATTCCTCTAGGCCCCCTAGGACCATGGACCCCACAAACCCTCTACAGTAAAATGTTTTCTACATAACTACTCCCCAGGCACACAAGGAAAGCTCAATAAATAGTATTGAAAGACCTGACTTATATGTTTCTCATGAAGACTTGGGAATTTTGGCTTGTCCCTGCCAGTGGTATGGGGGCTGAGCATCTCCTCATCTATTCTCCAGGCTCGAGGCCTGCACATGGGCTGGCTATCAAGATTCCTCTTTCCCTCCTGGTGGGCTGGGAGTTGAGGGGGGAGGGGATGGTGAGAGGGGCTCTGAGCAGCCCTGTAAGGCTGTCAGTTCCGTGTTTGGAGAGAAGTCGGGCATTACCAGTCACTTTGTGGGAACATGAAAAATGCATGAGCACAAGGCTAGGCCAGCAGCTCTGCGAGGTGAGGTGAGGTGAGGCAGGAAGGCCAAGAGAGGTGGGGAAGCTTACCTTTTTGACTTCGTATTTAATGGCGAGTTTGATCCTGCTCAGACTTGGACGGTGGTGGTCGGACCAGACTTGGAAGTTCACATCACCATTTAAAATCGCTTCCACCTCTTCTGTATCTCGGCACAGGTCCAGCACGCCCACCACAAAATCCTTGCATTGCATAGATAACTTCCTGTAATCGTTCTAACAGAATAAAGAGAAATCAGGGGTGTATCACACCGAACCCCACAGATCGGCTATCCCAGCACAGCAGTGTTGATCAGCAACCGTCCACCAAGTGTGAGCTTACGGAGCACATTGGAACAAAGGGGATTTGCTGAATCCAGAAGGCAGGGCAATGTCTCTTGATACACAACCTAGAGGACATCTTCTAAGCCAGTACTTGTCATGGTCACCTGCATCAGAGTCACCATGTGTACATGCTGAAGTTGCAGATTCCCAGGCCCCACTCCAGACTTACTGAATTAGAATTCCTGGGGATGGGACCCAGGAATTTTCCTTTAACCTTGCTCTCTAAGTGATTTAGATGCCTGCCACAGCCCATCCCAGGCTCTTTCAAAGCAGCAGCTCTTAGTGCCCAATTCTGAGCCCAATCTGAGGGAGGAGTAATAAGGACATGAACTTTTAAGGCTGATGGAAATAACACTTCACTCATTTACACCAAACTGTATTGGTGACTCCTCCACACAGTATGTTTACCGGAAAGATATGGCTGGGATGCTAAAATTGGTAAAAGATGTACACAGGTGTGCTTTTTATCCTTCTTTTTTAATATGCTGGAAAATCTGCTTGTAAATTACAAATTTAAAAATCAAATGTAATTTAAATCTTACAGGATCTTTTTTTATTACAAATCCTTTTGTATGGCAAATCACGGCTTCTTAAATTACCTGCCTATTGAATAAACATTTTTATGTCTTGACCCTTTTGTTATTGTTGTTTTGTTTTTTTAATGAGATTTTAAAGGATTTCTTTCTTCCTTTCCCTAGGTTTACCTGTCTAAGTGTCTTTGAGAGGCTGACTTCCTTTCCTAGTGACATGCCAACTTCTCCGTCCCCGCAACAGACTGTTTAAATTGCAGATAATGATCCAAAATGTCAGACAAAAGATTGTGTCATGTCACCCTCATACCATTGCTCCCCCGAAATATTTTCCCCTAGAGGCCTCCTTGTTGGTTTCTTAGTTGAAAAGAGGCTACTCAGAAACTATACAAGAGCCAAATGTCACCTTCCATGTTGATCCATGTCAACAACCCTCAGACTGGAAAATAGCTGGCAAACAGGAGAGCAGTGTTGCCTTCCCAGAACCTGGATTTCTCAGCAAATAGGTGGGAGTCTGGCAAACTGAGGAGCTCTGCCATTTTTCTGAGTTAATGATTCTTGTCTCCTTCCAGGACTGCTGCATCAAAATGTCACTTAGCATTAGAGAAAGAAGTAAGTAAATGCTTGTTTGCTGGGAAAAGGAAGAGGATCAAGAAAATACTTTCAGATGAGAGAGGCTACTCTTGATTTTTATATATAATTTAGGTAGAGGAAGGGAGTTTTGGAAAATTTGAGGTAGACAAATGACTGCTCAGCTCAGGCAGATTGTCATGGAATAATATTAAGGTAAGATACTGGGAGTGTTTCAGGTTTTGGCATCTAGCACCTGCACAGAGCTGGGTGGTGACATGAAAAGCTGTGTTCTGGGCTCTTCTATCCCTAGCACTCACCCATCTACCATTCATTCATTCATTACTGAGGACCTACTATGTACCAGACAGTTAAGAATTAGCAGTGAACAAGGCAAATGTGTCCTCTGAGTCGTGTGGGGGTGGAGGACAGTGAAGATCCACGCTCAGAGCTGCACAGGAGCAAATGTTAAGTAGAACTTGCTCAGAGCTTGTCCTGGCTAAGATATTCTGCAGAGCCCTGATGAGCTGGTGGTGGGAGGCTCAAGGTACACTGGGCTCAGCAAATGGACATGGTGGGTCACCTCACCACATGGACCCTTCAACTCTGGAAGCCCCTCTGTTGTAACTCACATTCCCAGCGTCTCCGGCCCCCACCCTATCAATTTTATTGTCCCTTTCTTGAGAACAAGGAGTCTCTGACTATTATTGCCTGTTCCTGGTAAAACAGACATTGTCCTGTTTGCTAGACCACACCTCATCTCTTGGTGGAAACTCCTGCCTAGAGCTGAATGCATGGATGGGTACAGGAGAGGAAGTAGAAAGGGCATGACCCAGCCCTTGGCCCCAGCTCCCCATGCTACGAGCAAGTCAGGCTATATGCCCAGAGCCTCTGCACATATCTGGGTTCAGTACAGTTCAGAACAGAAGCTGCCACTTTATTAGAAACTGTCACTTCCCTGAGCTTTTTCAGCCAGCCAGCTGTCAAAACAGGAAGCACCAAAGAAGCCAAAGCAGGTGATTTGTTTCTTGCCTCCATACTAGACACTCAGGCTGGAAGGCAATAAGCCTTCTGGTGTCTGCAGATGGCTGGAAGGAATAGAGAGAATTCAGACCTGCCAGGAAGAAGGAGATGACATGCACATGGATGGTAAGAGAGACAGCCACAGGTGAACATCTCCGAGGAATTATCATGATTTATTGGGTGAACCCTGATCTCAGTGAGCTTTCCAAGGCACACTCCTCACTGTAGTTGGAGGTAGATGAGACACATCCCTAAAACCTCACAGGTGTCTTTTAAAAACATTTTAAATATTCCTGAACACTGAGGTCTGCCAGTCCCAATGGGTGACAAGTGCTCTACCTGCATTATTTTACTCAATCCTTATAAAAGCCTGTGATGGTAGGACTGTCTCATTTCCAACTTACAGATGAGGAAACTGAGACTCAGAGAGATAAACTAACAGGCTGAATCCACTTCTCTTCACTGATCTCTGTGTCACTCTCTCACCTTCATTGGACATTTTAGCTCCTGTCTCACTGTCACTCTCCCACCACTATTGCTGTTATTATTCTTGGTAATCCACTTCTCTTCACTGATCTCTGTGTCACTCTCTCACCTTCATTGGACATTTTAGCTCCCGTCTCACTGTCACTCTCCCACCACTATTGCTGTTATTATTCTTGGCGGTTTCAATATCCAGGAAGATGACTCTCCCATTACCCTGTCCTATCACTTCCTTGACAACTGCTTTCCCAATGCCTTTCTACTCAACCCAAACCCAGCCACTCGTTCTTTTAGTTATTGCCAATAACTGAAGATCCTCCGTGGCCTGAATTCAAGTCTCTCTTCAACCACCACATCCTATTTGTCCAGTTCACTGCCTCTTGGACCCCAACTTTAGTGATTCTTCACTTCTACCAGACCTATAAGCCATTGACCATACCTCCTATTCACTGGTTTTTACTCCCTTTAGGTCAGTGTCTCCCTCCTGGCAGACATGACCTTATATTTCATGATCAATCGATCTTCATAATCGTCTTAGCACATATCATTAATTTTCTTGCCCTCTTATTTCATTGTCTTCAGTGGATAAAAGCCTGACCTTGGTTGAGTCTAACTCTCCACCACTCTTGTCCTGCCTCTGCACAGTAAATGTGGCTGAGAACACAGCCACACTGATCAGTCCTGCTGTAAACTCACTACTTCCAACCTCAAGTAGTCCTTAGTGCTCTTGGGCAGTTCACTCTCCCACTCTCCTAAACAAACACTTCTTCCTCTCCTCAGTCTTCTAACACCTCCTCCCTCTCCCGACTCTCAGATGAGGACCTGTTTCCTACTTCATTAAGAAAATAGAAATCATCAGAAGAGAAGCTCCCTGTGCTCACACTATTGAATGTGTCTACCACAATCATCTGTGTCACGCACTCTGTTTTCCCTCTTCTTACTATGGGTGAACTGCCCCTGATCTTCTCTAAGGCCAACTCCTCCACTTGTGCACTGGTTATCAACCTCCTATGCCTACTCAAGGATATGGCTCCTGCAATCTTCCTCTCTCTCTCTTGCATTTTCAGTTTCTCCTTTTCCCTGCTGGCTCATCATTCAAACATGCTGTTATTTCTCTTGTCTTAAAAAGACACACAAAAATTTCTCTTGACTCCATTCCCCACTCTACTACTCCAGTTTTCTGTTCCATTTTATAGCAAAACTCCTCAGTAGAGTTGTCTACACTCATTGTTTCCAATTGCAGTCTTTCCACTCTTTCTTGTCCTGTTCAATAACGCTTTCATACCCACTGACTCCACTGTGACTGTTCTTGCCAAGGTCACAAATGACTTCCATGTTGCTAAATTCAATCATTAGTTTTCAATCTTCTCAGTCTTCATCTTACATGAACTATCAAGTGCTTTGACATAGCTGATCCCTTCCTCCTCCTTGATATGTATTCTTCACTTGGTTTCCAGCATAATATACTCTTTGGTCTTTTCTTTTTCTTTTTC
>NW_007729394.1:220238-223838 GCF_000696425.1 Galeopterus variegatus | reverse complement strand
TTTTCTTTTTCTTTTTCCTGAATGACTACTTTTGCATTATTTGGTGATTCATTCTCATCTTCCTTACATCTTAATTTTGGAATGCCCAAAGATGTGTCCAGTCTTTGCAATTCTCCTTTTATCTATGTATACTCATTGCCTCAGTGATCTTGTCTACTGTCGTGGCTTCCAATAGCACCCGTATGCTGATGAATCCAAAATGTATATCTTTAGCCCAGCCTTCTTCCCTGAATTCAAGATTCAGGTATCCAATTGCCAACTTGATATCTCCACTTGGATGTCTTATTAGACATTTCAAACTTAGTAAAACTAACTCTGGATCTAGTCTTTTTTCACCTTCTTTAGTCTTCTCCATTCTTTCAGTTGTTCCAGACAAAAAATCTTAGATTTATTTTTGATTCTTATCTTCCTTTCATAACCCACATATAATTTGATAGCTAGTTCTACCTGTCGTATATAACCATACTCTGACCAATTCCACTATTTCTATCTTGGTCCAAGCATCATCATCTCTCCCTTGGACTAGCCCAAGAGACTCCTAACTGGTCTTCCTGACTCTGTCCTAGTTCTCTGTAATCTATTCTCAATATACCAGACAGAGGGATATTTAGAGAAAGTAGTCAGATCATGTCTCTGCTCTGCTCAAACTCTCCAATGGCTCCCCATCCAAAGTAAAAATGGAGTCTTTACTCTGGCCTATGTTAGCCTCCAGCCTCTCCATTGTCTTCCTGATTTTATTTCCTGTGGTTCTCCCCCTCACTCAGTCTACTCCAGCTACTCTGGCTCCCTTGCCATTCTTCAAACACACTTGGCATGGAACAGACCTTTGCACTGGCTATTCCCTTCGCTTGGAATGCTCTTTCCCCAGATATCTACATAAACAACTCTCTCAGCTCCTCCAGGTCTTTGCTTAAATGTCACTGTCTCAGTAAAGCCTTCCCTGACTATCTTTTAAAAATCGTAACCCTCCTCTACTCTCAATTACCCTTCCCTCCTTTTTAAAAAAATTTTCTTCATAGTACTTATGACCGTCTGATGTACTGTGTATTTTACTTATTTATTGCCCTTATTGTCCATATCCCCCATTGGAATGTAAGCTTCTTGAGGGTAAGGATTTTCTCCTATTTTGTTTGCAAATGTGTCCTAAGATCCTAGAACATTTCCACGAGCAAGACAAGCATTCAGTAAATACTTGCTGAATGAGTAAGAGCAGTGAACTTGTCTAAGATGACATAACTACCGAGGGGTAGAGCCAAGATCCAAATTGAGGGTAAGGATTTTCTCCTATTTTGTTTGCAAATGTGTCCTAAGATCCTAGAACATTTCCTCGAGCAAGACAAGCATTCAGTAAATACTTGCTGAATGAGTAAGAGCAGTGAACTTGTCTAAGATGACATAACTACTGAGGGGTAGAGCCAAGATCCAAACGGGTTGGTCTGACCCTAATCCTATTCTCTTACTTCTCATCCTGTTGCCTCTTGGTGAGCAGCATGCATTCTTCTACTTAGCACACTCTCATAACTAGAGGATCAATTGGGGCTGACTCTCAACTAACTCAGGGAAATAAAGGATAGATAGGCATATGGATATTTTAATCCCTAATGGAGTCTATAGTATAGTAGGTCAGTGCACAGCTTTTGAAATCAGAAGGAGCTGGCATTTAAACTCCTATTTGCTACTTGCCAGTAAAATTGGGAAATTGAGCAAGCTGTGTAATTTTTCTTCATCTCAGTTTTCCATCTGTGCCAATACACACATTATACAATCATTTGGAGAATTCAATACCAAAATAATGTAAAATGCTTACGATAGTTAATAATACGTAATACAAATAACAAAATGAAAACTTAAATAAAAATTGGTAATACAATTAAAGCTTGTAAATGGCAATTTTTATTATTGTTACCACCTCACATTGATCATTGATTTCAAACTCCTGACATTTTGCCCCTTTGTGATTTTTAATTACTGGAGTCAAAGCAAGACTGGCCTGTGGGTAGGAGGAGAGCAAAAATGCCAGAGAAACCCTTGATTCTTCTCCCTCACACTCCAGATCAAACCCATATATCAAAATCATATCCTGAATCTGTCCACGTCTCTACATCTCTGATGGTTGCACCAGTCCTTCTAAGGTTAGCACCACCAGTCACCACACATGGGTTACCAGTGTTGAACCTGGTGAAATCTGTAGTCTTACCAGTCCCCAATTCAGTCTGAATGGTGTTGCTCACCTTGCTGAGGTGATCAGGGGAGTGGGCAGTGCGAGCATAATGACCATGATAAAGGATTCCTTCTGTGCCTGCAAAGATCTTTCTCACTTTGCACAATTTATATTTGGCCTCCTCAGGAGTAATATGGTGAAGCAAAGCAACCCCTGCTGCCATAGGTCAGATGGAAGTTCTCCCTGGTTTTGTCAATGCTGCTGACATCCATAAAACCAGCAGGGTAGGTTTATGAGTGTGGTCCTTGCCATCCATCTCAGTGAACCACTATGTGCAGATCTTCTTTACTTCATCTCCTATTAGGGCACACTCAAATCTGTTCTTTAAAAAAGTGGCAAGAGGAAGCCACTTTTAGCTGTGGGGACTGGTAAATTGATGAAGAACAGACACACCAGGCAATTTGTCCAGACTTCAGTGCTTTGGAGCTGTTGCCTGCTCCAGTGCTTCTTGAGAACTTGAGCAGTGGCTGTGCTGGGCATAGAAAGAGGCCTTCAAGGTTTGTCTTTTTCAGAATGTCTTATACATGAAATCATATTGTTACATACGATATGAGTCCAGCTTCTTTTCCTCAGCATAATGTCTTTGAGATTTATTCATGTTGTATGCATCAATAGTTAATTTCTTTCTATTTTATATCCATTCTATTCATTCACTCACGGAAGAGCATTTGTTTATTCATTCACTCACGGAAGAGCATTTGGTTGTTCCCAGTTTGGGGCAATTATGAGTAAAGCCGCTACAAATATTCATGTACAAGTTTTCGTGTGAATATGTTTATTTCTTTAAAGTTAATACCTAAGAGTGGGATTGCTGAGTGTATGGTAAGTATATGTTTAACTTTGTAAGAAACTGCCAATTTGTTTCTGGAATGGTTGTACCATTTTACATTACTACCAGCAGATTATGGGAGTTCCAGTTGCTCCATATTCCCCTCAGTACTTGGTACTGTCAATTTCTTTCTGTGTAAAGGCATCTCATTGTGGTTTTAATTTGCATTATGTAATGGCTAATGATGCTGAGAATCTTTTCTTGTGCTTACTTGCCATCTTTGTATTTTCTTTGATGAAATGTATGTCAAATACTTTGTCCATTAAAAAAATGAGTTGCTTATCTTCTCATTATTGAGTTTAGAGAGTTCTTTAAATATTCTGGATACAATTCTTTTTTAAGAGAGAAAATTTAGAAATATTTTCTCTCAGTCTGTGGCTTGTCTTCTCATTCTCTTAACAGTATCTTTCAAAGATCAGACACTTTTAAATTTGGTGAAGTCCAATTTATCATTTTTTTTCTTTTATGGCTCTGCTTTTAGTGTTATAACTGAGATACCTTTTCTTTCTTTTTTTTTTTTTTTTTTTTTTTTTTTTCCTTTTTGTCTTTT
>NW_007729394.1:207821-219670 GCF_000696425.1 Galeopterus variegatus | reverse complement strand
AACCCTTGGCGCTGCTCCCGCGCCTCGCTCAGCCAGTGAGCGGGAACCGGCCTGTATGTGGCATCCGAACCCTCGGCGGGAGTGCCACCGCGCTTCCCAAGTGGCGCACTATAGCAGTGCGCCACTGGGCCGGCCCCTGAGATACCTTTTCTTAACACAAGGTCATAAATGTATTCTCCTGTGCTTTCCTCTATAACTTTATATGAGAGAACTTCAAAACATTCATGGAAAAAATGGAATTAAGAGATAATATGAATCTTTCCATGAATGTTTTGAAGTACCCTCATAGTTTAGGTTTTATATTTAGGTCTATGACAGATTCAGTGTTAATTATTGTATAAGGTATGAGGGATATGCTGAGATACCTTTTAATTCACTATAATGTTCATTTGTTCCAACTTTATTTGTTGAAAAAATTATTCTGTCTCCATCAAGTTGCTTTTGCACAACTGTCAAAGATTACTGACCATGTTTGTATAGGTCTGTTTCTGTACTCTCTATTCTGTTTACTCGAACTATATGCCTATCCTTTCACTAACACTAACAATTGTTTTTTACTTATTTATTTATTTATTTATTTATTTATTTTTATGGTCTATTTTCTTTTTTTTTAATTTAATTTAATTTTATCAATATACAATGTGGTTGATTATTGTGGCCCATTACCGAAATCTCCCTCCCCCCTCCCTCTTCCCCTTCCCTCCCAACAACCTCATATCTGTTTGCTTGTCGTAACAACTTCAAGGAATTGTGATTGTTGTGTCTTCTTCCCTCCCCCCCTAGTTTATTTTTGTATTTACTTATTTTTAGCTCCCACAAATAAGTGAGAACATGTGATATTTCTCTTTCTGTGCCTGACTTGGTTCACTTAATATAATTTTCTCTAGGTCCATCCATGTTGTTGCAAATGACAGTATTTCATTCCTTTTCATAGCAGAGTAGTATTCCATTGTGTAGATATACCACATTTTCCGTATCCACTCATCTGATGATGGGCATTTGGGATGGTTCCAACTCTTAGCTATTGTAAATAGTGCTGCAATGAACACTGGAGAACAGGTATACCTTCCACTTGATGATTTCCATTCCTCTGGGTATATTCCCAGCAGTGGGATAGCTGGGTCATATGGTAGATCTATCTGCAATGGTTTGAAGAACCTCCATACCATTTTCCATACAAGCTGCACCATTTTGCAGTCCCACCAACAATGTATGAGAGTTCTTTTTTCTCAGCAACCTTGCCAGCATTTATCATTCACAGTCTTTGGACATTAGCCATCCTAACTGGTGTGAGATGGTATCTCAGTGTGGTTTTGATTTGCATTTCCCGAATGCTGAGTGGTGTTGAGCATTTTTTCATGTGTCTGTTGGCCATTTGTATATCTTCCTTTGAGAAATGCCTATTTAGCTCTTTTGCCCATTTTTAAATTGAGTTACTTGTTTTTTTTTTGTTGTAAAGTTGTTTCAGTTCCTTGTATATTCTGGATATTAATCTTTTGTCAGATGTATATTTTGCAAATATTTTCTCCCACTCTGTTGGTTGTTTTTAAAACTCTATTAATTGTTTCTTTTGCTGTGCAGAAGCTTTTTAGTTTGATATAATCCCATTTTCTTATTTTTCCTTTGGTTGCCCGTGTTTTGGGGGTCGTATTCATGAAGTCTGTGTCCAATCCCACTTCCTGGAGTGTTTCTCCTATGTCTTCTTTAAGAAGTTTTAATGTTTCAGGGTGTATATTTAATTCTTTAATCCATTTTCAGTTGATTTTAGCATATGGTGAGAAGTATGAGTCTAGTTCCATTCTCCTGCCTATGGATATCCAATTATCCCAGCATCATTTGCAGAAGAGGCAGTCTCTTCCCCAGTGTATAGGCTTGGTGCCTTTGTTAAAGATCAGATGGCTGCAGGTGTGTGGGTTGATTTTCAGATTCTCTATTCTATTCCATTGATCAGTGTGTCTGTTTTTATGCCAGTATCATGCTGTTTTGGTTATTATAGCTTTGTAGTATAGTTTAAAGTCAGGTAGTGTTACACCTCCAGCTTTATTTGTTCTGCTCAGAATTGCTTTGCCTATGCATGGTCTTTTGTTATGCCATATAAATGTCTGTATAGCTTTTTCCATTTCTGAGAAAAATGTTGTTTGAATTTTGATGGGGATTGCATTTAATTTGTATATCACTTTGGGTAATATGGACATTTTCACAATGTTGATTTTCCAATCCAAGAGCATGGGATATCTTTCCATCTTCTGTGTCCTCTTTAATTTCTCTCAGCAGTGGTTTGTAGTTCTCATTACAGAGATTTTTCACATCCTTGGTTAACTCTATTCCTAAGTATTTTATTTTTTTGGTGGCTATTGTAAATAGGTTGGATTTCTTGATTTCTCTTTCTGCATGTTCACTATTGGAGAATAGAAATGCTACTGATTTTTGTGTGTTGATTTTGTATCCTGCAACTTTGCTGAAATCATTTATCAACTCCCAAGAGTTTTTTTGTAGAGGCTTTAGGTTGATTGATATATAGGTTCATGTCATCTGTAAACAGGGACAGTTTGACTTCATCTTTTCCAATCTGGATGTACTTTACTTCCTTCTCTTCTCTTCACTATGTTGAATAGGAGTGGTGAGAGTGGGCATCCTTGTCTAGTTCCTGTTCTTAAGGGACAAACTTTCAGCTTTTTCCCATTCAGGATGATGTTGGCAGTGGGTTTATCATATATGGCTTTAATTATGTTGAGATACTTTCTGTCTATATCTAACTTGTAGATAGTCTTTATCATGAACGAGTGTTGAATTTTGTCAAATGTTTTTCTGGCATCTATAAAGACAGTCATATGGTCTTTGTGTTTGATTTTATTGATATGCTGTATCACATTTATTGATTTGTGTATGTTGAACCAACCTTGCATCCCTGGGATGAATCCCACTTGATCATGGTGTATAATTTTCCATATGTGTTGCTGTATTCTGTTAGCTAGTATTTTATTGAAGATTTTTGCATCTATATTCATGAAGGATATTCGCCTGTAGTTTTCTTTTTTTGTTGTACCTTTACCTGGTTTTGGTATCAGGGTGAAGTTTGCTTCATGGAATGAGTTTGGGAGAATTGCCTCTGTTTCAATCTTTTGGAATGGTTTGTAGAGAATTGGTGTCAATTCATCTTTGAATGTTTGGTAGAATTCTGCTGTGAATCCATCTGGTCCTGGGCTTTTCTTTGTTGGGAGCCCTCTAACAGCTTCAATCTCTTTTATTGTTATTGTTCTGTTCAGATTTTCTACATCATCTTGCCTTAGTTTTGGTAGTTTGCATTTGTCCAGAAATTTATCCATTTCCTCCAGATTTTCAAATTTGTTGGTATATAGTTGTTTATAGTAGTCACTAATAATTTCTTGTATTTCTGAAGTATCAGTTGTAACATCACCTTTTACGTTTCTAATTTTTGTTCTTTGGGTCTTCTCTCTTCTTTTTTTAGTTAGCCGTGCTAATGGTTTGTCAATTTTATTTATCTTTTCAAAAAACCAACTTTTTGATTCATTGATCTTTTGTATCATTTTTTGGGTTTCAGTTTCATTAAGTTCTGCTCTGATCTTAATGATTTCTTTCCTTCTGCTAACTTTGGGTTTGGATTGTTCTTGTTTATCTAGTTCTTTAAGGTGAAGTATTAGATTGTTTACTTGCCATCTTTCCATTCTTCTGAAGTAAGTATTTAATGCGATAAATTTCCCCCTTAGTACTGCTTTTGCAGTATCCTACAGGTTTTGGTATGATGTATCATTGTTTTCATTAGTTTCAATAAATTTTTTGATTTCCTGTTTGATTTCTTCTTGGACCCAGATATCATTAAGCAGAATGCTGTTTTTTTTCCATGTGTTTGTATAGTTTCCAGAATTTCGTTTGTTATTGATCTCTAATTTTAATCCATTGTGATCTGAAAAAATACATGGGATAATTCCAATTTTTTTTGAATTTGCTGAGACTGATTTGTGTCCTAACATGTGATCTATCCTGGAGAATGATCCATGTGCTGATGAGATGAATGAATATTCTGAGGTTGTTGGATGGAATGTTCTGTAGATATCTGCCAAGTCCAGTTGGTGTAGGGTGTTGTTTAGATCTTGTGTTTCTCTGCGGATTCTTTGCCTAGATGATCTGTCCCATATTGATAGTGGGGTGCTATCACCTGCTACTATGGTGTTAGTGTCTATCTCCTTCTTTAGGTCTAATAGAGTTTGCTTTATAAATCTGGCTGCTCCAACATTTGGTGCATATACATTTATGATTGTTAAGTCTTCTTGATGGATGAATCCTTTTATCATTATGTAGTGGCCCTCTTTATCTCTTTTTATGGTTTTTAGTTTAAAGTCTATTTTATCAGATATAAGAATAGCTACTCCAGCTTGTTTTTCATTTGTATTTGCATGGTATATCTTTTTCCATCATTTCAGTCTTTCTATGTGTGTCTTTATAGGTGAGGTGAGTCTCTTGAAGGCAACATATAGTTGGGTCCTCCTTTTAAATCCAGTCAGTCAATCTGTGTCTTTTCAGTGGGGAATTTAATCCTTTTACATTAAGAGTTGTTATTGAAAAGTGTTGGTTTACTCCTAGCATTTTATTGATTTTTGTTTGAATGTCTTAAGTGTCTTTTGTTCCTTTCTTTCTGAGTTACTGTTTGCCTTCTGTATTTGTTGGTTTCTTGGGTTGTAGATAGACTTCTTTTTTTCTCTTCATTGTTGGCATTTTTATTTTACTAGTGGATTTTGATTTTTCTTGAGTTTTTATGGCAGTGGTAGTTATTTTTCAGGTCCCAAACCCAGTACTCTCTTGAGAATTTCTTGTAAGGGTGGTCATGTGGTAGTGAACTCCTACAGTTTTTGTTTGTCTGAGAAATATACTATTTGCCCTTCATTTCAGAAGGATAGCCTTGCAGGGTAAAGTATTCTTGGCTGGCAATCTCTGCCTTTTAGTATGTTGAATATATCATCCCATTCCTTTCTGGCTTTTCAGGTTTGTGATGAAAAGTCTGATGTTAGTCTGATTGGGCTCCCTTATAGGTGATTTGATGCTTCTCTCTTGCAGCTTTTAAGATTCTCTCTTTGTCTTTGAGTTTTACCAATTTGACTATAACATGTCTTGGAGAAGACCTTTTTGTGTTGAATATGTTTGGGGATCTTCGAGCTTCCTGAATCTGAAGATCTGTGGCTTTTCCTATACCTGGGAAGTTTTCTGCCACTATTTTGTTGAATATGTTTTCAAAGCAATTTCCTTTTTCCTCCCCTTCTGGAATAACGATGACTCAGATATTTGAGTGCTTAATTAAGATTGTCTGATATCTCTCTTAGATTTTCTTCAATGTTTTTAATTCTTATTTCTTTTTTGTCTGCCTTTGTTATTTCAAACAGCCCATCTTCAAGGTCAGAAGTTCTCTCTTCTGCTTGTGCAAGCCTGCTGGTTAAGCTCTCTGTTGTGTTTTTTATTTTGTTGAATGAATTCTTCAGCTTGGCAAGTTCTGCTACATTCTTTTTCAGGGCATTGATTTCCTTGTACATTTCTTCTTTCAGGTGCTGTAAACTTTTCCTCATTTTATCATGTTGTCTAGCTGAGTTTTCTTGCATCTCATTTAGTTTCCTTAGAATTACCACTCAAAATTCCTTGTCAGACATTTCAAGGGCTTCTTGTTCTATAGGATCAAGAGCTTGAGAGTTATTACCCTTTGGTGGTGTGCTTTCTTGGTTTTTCATATTTCTGGTATCTTTCCTTTGGTGTTTAGTCATTGTGGCAAGGGATTTCATGGTCCACTGGTTCCACAGTATTGTCTAGCTAGGATGCTGCCAGGACTGCCAATTTGGCATGGCTGCCTCAGTGACTGTGGGTGGAAGGTTTGGGCCTCTCTGGTCAGTGCTCAATCACCTGGGCTGGGCATGGGGGGGTTTGGTGGCGGCGAAGCCTATCTGCTGGGTTGTGCTGGTGCCTCAGGGTGCGTGGTTGCTGTGGGTCTTTGGCCTCTCCAGGGGCACCTCTCTGGTTGGCGCCTACTCGCCCAGGCTGGGGAAGGGGTCTGATGGAGGCGATGCCTACCTGCTTGGTTGTGCTGGTGTCTTAGGGTGCATGGTCACCATGGGTCTCGGGCCTCTCTGGGGAGTGTGTCTCTGCTCAGTACCCACTCACCCAGGCTGGGGTAGGTGTCTGGCAGTGTCGAGACCTACCTGCTCACAACACTAACAGTCTTTATTTTTGTAGCTGCATGCTGGCAGGTACAGGGATTAAACTCTGGAGTTTGATGTTATCAGTACCACCCTCTTACCAACTGAGCTAACTGGCCTACATTAAGTCTTAAAACTAGGTACACCGAATCTTTCAACTTTTCCCTTCTTTTTCACATTGTTTTAGCTTTTTCATTCCTTCCCTTTTCATATAAATTTAAGAATAAGCTTATTCATATCTACAAGAAATTTTGCTGAGATTTTTACTGAAATTGTGTTAAATCTATAGATCAATTTGGGGAGAACTGACATCTTAAATCTGTGGAATCCTTCAAACAAGGAACATGATACAAATCTCCATTTACTGAGATGTTCTTTGATTTCTTTTATTAGTGTTTTATAGTTTCCAATGTATAGATTCTACATGTTTTGTAAGATTTATATCTAACTGTGCCATTTTTTCAGCTATTGAAAATATTTAAAAATTTTAAAATTTTAATTGTTCATTATTGTATATAGAAATATGAATGAGTGTTATATGTTGTCCTTATATCCTGTGACCTTGCGAAACTCACTTGTTGGTGATTTGTAGATTCCTTGGGATTTTCTACCTATACAAACATGTCCAAAAATATAGATTGTTGACCTTGAATGAACACTTAGCTCAGATGCATTCATTAAGATGACTGATAACATACTCAGAAACATGTTTTTCTTTTGGTCTGAAAATTTACAAAGTATTTGTAGGAACAAAATGTTGCCACAATTTTTTGCTGGCTTTTAACCCAAAATTATTGCCTCAAAAATTTTTAATAGGTCAATACATTGCTATCAAATACTGGATTAATGTAGTGATCATCAGAAGAGGGGTTGAGCCAGTGATATAGGTAACTCTTTTGATGACTAACTATGTAGTCAATACATTAAGCAGTTTTTAGAATATTCATCCACTGCTGATTTTTTGTTCTCTGCTCAACACAGATGTTAGCTGAGAGTCTTTGTTTCTCAACTAGCCCAGAATTTCTTCCCTTTCCTTTTGGTCAAGAAATTTCACAAGCTCATTTATTATTGAATCTGTGGCCCTAATACAGAGGACAAACCAAAACCATCTAACAAGCTATGTTTATACCTTAAACTTTGGTGCTGGAGCTATTATTTTGACAGCATCAATTTCAGGAAATTATTAGTTTGCTTGACTTTGCTTAAAAACCCCAACTCTCCAACTTCTTCAAAGCTACTGACGAACTTAAATCATAAGAGAGAAGCTCATTACCCTGATCGGTCAAAAGTTAAATGAATTTCTCAGACTGATGCTGTGGAGACACCCACACAATACAGGATAATTAACACTCATTCCTCAATGGAGACCTTAGAAATTAGATTAAAAAAGAGCGTGGGCTTCAAGTCCACTCCCCCTCCCTCCTTTCAGGGACCCAGTTATGGGGAAGGAATGTTTATCAAAAGAAAGTTCCAACTGCAATACAAATGGAGGTAAGTCAGCAAATGTGGGCATGCTATAAACCTAGGGATGGCGGGGTGGGGCATGTTCTGCTTTTGATATTCAGACTGAGTTTGTTTAAGTAATGGTTACACTAACAGTTTACAATAAAAGTGTCGTAAACATTTTAAATTTTATTAAATGGTCACAACTATCCTCTAAAGTACATAGTATTATTATTCGCAAATAAGAGGACTGAGAGTTGACTATGGGATTTAGCAAATTGGAGATCACTGGTCCCCTTCACTGGAGCAGTTCTGGGAAATGGAGGATGTGACTGGAGAGGATTGAGAGAATAGGAGAAGAGAGATTGATATAGGTAACTCTTTTGAGGAGTTTTATTACAAAGGAGAGCTGATAAATGGATAAGTAGCCTATGTGAGAAGTAGGATCAAGAGAAGCTTTCTTTCTTCCTCCTTCCCTTCCTTCCTTCTCCTGATGGAAAAAACTATAATATTTTGTATTCTGATGGGAATTTTCCTGTAGATAATTATGCTGGTCATCATATATGGTTCCAGTAGATCATTATACTAAACCAATATTCAGTAGCATATATGAGAGAGGATTGACTGTAGTGTGTAGGTGAAGGAATAAGTTTACACAGAATCACACATGTTTTGTCTCTAGTGACAGAAGGGAAGGTCAGCATGTTGGTGAGGATGCTAGTATGTTGGTGCATTGATGGTGGGAATCTGCAGACATTTTCTTCCTATTACTTCAACTTTTCCTCCTGTGAAATAGGAATAATAACAAGCAATGAAATTGAAGGAGTAATCAGAAATCTTCCAACAAAGAAAAGCACAGTACTGGATAGCTTTACAGCTGCATTCTATCAAACCTGTAGAGAAGAATTAATACCACTTCTCTTCAAACTTTTCCAAAAAATTGAAACAGAAGCCATTCTCCCAAACTCACTCTATGAGGCCAGTATCACCCTGATACCAAAATCAGATAAAGATACGACACAAAAAAGAAAACTACAGGCCAATATCCTTGATGAACATAGATGCAAAAATCCTCAACAAAATACTAGCAATCAGATTACAGCAATACATCAAAAAAATTATACACCATGATCAAGTAGGATTCATCCCAGGGATGCAAGGTCAGTTCAACATATGCAAGTCAATAAATGTGATACACCACATCAACAAAACCAAGGACAAAAACCATATGATTATCTCAATTGATGCAGAAAAGGCATTTGACAAAATTCAACATCCCTTCATGATTAAGAAATAATCAGTAAATAATAGAAGGAAATTATCTCAGTACAACAAAAGCCATGTATGACAAACCAATTGCCAATATCATCCTGAATGGGACAGGAAAAAGGCAAGGATGTCCACTCTTATCACTCATATTTAACACAGTATTGGAAGTACTAGCCAGAGCAATCAGGCAAGAGAAAGAAACAAAGGGCATCAAGACTGGAAGGGATTAGGTCAAACTGTCCTTGTTTGCTGATGACATAATCTTATATACATAAAAACCTATAGACTCTACCAAAAAACTTTTACAGCTGATTAACAATTTCAGTAATGTTGCAGGATACAAAATCAACACCTAAAAATCAGTAGTTTTTTTACTCCAATAACAAACTAGTAGAAAATGAAATCAAGGAAGCAAGCCTGTTTACAATATTTGCCAAAAAAAATAAAATACCTAGGTATCAATTTAACCAAGGAGGTGAAAGATCTCTACAATGAGAACTACAAAACACTACTGAAAGGAATTAAAGAGGACACAAAAAGGTGGAACGACATACCATGCTCTTGGATGGGAAGAAATAACATCGTGAAAATGTCTATTCTACCCAAAGCAGTCTACAGATTCAATGCAATCCCCATCAAAATACCAATGACATTCTTCACAGAAATAGAAAAAGGAATAAAAATTATCAGCTGAGAGTAAGAATAGGGGAGGAGGTGGTGAAAGTTTGAGGAGAGGAGGTCTGAAATAGTTTTTTAGGAGAATATAAGAACGAATGGATTAGTGAGACAGGATGTGATTGCTGTGGAATAGTAGGAGCCCATTTGAAGTTCATGGCCATAAATTTAAAATGAAGTCAGTTGATGTGTATTTTTTTTTTTCTAGCCGCATTCACCTTCCTGGGTGCCAGCACGGTTTAGACCATTAGATTTTACCAGGGTTGTGTTTTTGCCAAAATGTACAACAAATCAAGAGGGAGACAAAAGAGTTGAGGTATATGTGAGGGAGTGATTATAATGATAGTTCATGGAATTGAAGCTGGTGTAAAAGGAAGGTAGGACTTTGAAGGGGAGAGGGAGAGTGAAAAGATGGTTAGATTAGTGAATTGGAGGTCCCAGAGGAAGGTAAAAGATGACAGAGTTGGGGTATTCAAGGGAGATGGAAAAAATGGAGGTGGTAGTGAGAGAGTGTGATGTAAAGTGCTTAGATTATGGAGGGGTTGCATTTATTGATTATAAGTATAGGCTCAGGTAGGTTCATGGTGACTAAGGTAGGGTGAAGGATAAGACCACCGAAGGAGACAAATTTGTAAAACTGAGCCAGGGTGCTGGAAAGACGATCTGTGTATACATTGAAGGGCCAACAATTTAAACATCAGGAACTAAAACCATGAGGAAATGACAGAGAATGACCCACTGTTGCAGATGCAATAATGAGTGATAATGGGTGATATAATCTGATGAAATCTGATTCAAAGATGGAAGTTCTTAGGGAGGAGAGAAGGAGAAAGATCTGAAAGAGCAAGAAACGGGAAGGGAGATGCCCACTCCATTTCCAAACTCTGCACTATTAAGAATGTGGAGCAAAACCCAGCTCTACTTGAGAGGGTCACAGGGGAAGCTGGGTCCTTAGGAGCCAGTCTTTAGAAACAGCAAGAAGGTGACACAGTTCTCAGAGGAGGACTCAATGATGGGGGGACTTTACTGAGGGGGTACTGTGACTTCTGGAGGGCAAAGTGGAAAGGGGAAGCATGCGCATGGAGCAGGGAAGGGGGGTGGTATGAGGAGCCTTCCAAAGAATCAAGTGCATGTTCTGAGGGGTGACCTGGGAGAGAGTGATTTCCTATGGTGACAACATAAAAGAGGCTTAATTACATGATGTTGTGAGGTTTCAGTGAGGTGAGGCAGGTGACACACACAGCACAACGCTGGGCATATGGGTCATGTGCAGAACCTTTCGGCTAACGCAGGACATTAAAGCCACCTCCTGCCCTCACACATTCCCTTCTGCACACCCCAACTCGGTTGGTCGGCAAGACAACTTTGAACTTTAAGATTTAACACACATGGCTGAATTCTTATTAATTATAACTGGAATCACTGAAATAATGAATGTGAAATGCTGAGTAAAAACCTGAGCTTGGTGTTCATTATTGCAGATGAAAATTGTAAAGCTTCAATCCCTGTATTAGTTTTCATATATACAATTAATTGTTTCATTAACCTTCACCATATCGGTAAGCCCATGCTCCCAAGGATCATCAAGACAAATATACTTCAGCATTTAATCTCCATTTAAGAGTGCAGATCCAAGAGAGGTGAATGAGACAAATAGGCAGCGTTTCTCACCTCAGCTCTCTTGTGGACATTTAGACAACTCTTTGGTTCTCAGAGTCCAGCGTTCTGCCCCAAGGATGGGGTGGGGAGAGCTGGCTCCTTGACCCAGTGACCCCCTCACAGGTCTTATTCTCCAACTCTACCACTGGATACCCACTGTGTCCCTGAGTTTATTTGCTCCCTGCAGGAGGCCTTCCTTTATTCATCCCAAACGTGCTCTAAAGGGGTCTCTGTGTCCTAAGTGTTTCAGGATTGTGAGTGTGTCATTGGTGATTCTAGAATTTTTCATCACAGGCCTGATAAGTTTTTTTTTTTTTTTTTTTCCTTTTTGTCTTTTTTTCGTGTCCGGCAATGGATCGCAACCCTCAGTGTCACGCCCGTACCGGACCAGGACCGGCAATGGGATTGCAAACCTCGGTGCTGCGCCCGCACCTCGCTCAGCCAGTGAGCGGGAACCGGTCTGTATGTGGGATCCGAACCCTCGGCGGGAGCGCCACCGCACTCGCAAGCGGCGCACTGTAGCAGTGCGCCACCGGGCCGGCCCGTGATCAGTTTTTGCATGAGAAGGACTGTTGGGGGGTCAGTGCCTGGGGTAGGATCCCCGGG
>NW_007729394.1:199270-207040 GCF_000696425.1 Galeopterus variegatus | reverse complement strand
TTATTTGCTCCCTGCAGGAGGCCTTCCTTTATTCATCCCAAACTTGCTCTAAAGGGGTCTCTGTGTCCTAAGTGTTTCAGGATTGTGAGTGTGTCATTGGTGATTCTAGAATTTTTCATCACAGGACTGATAAGTTTTTTTTTTTTTTTTTTTCCTTTTTGTCTTTTTTTCGTGTCCGGCAATGGATCGCAACCCTCAGTGTCACGCCCGTACCGGACCAGGACCGGCAATGGGATTGCAAACCTCGGTGCTGCGCCCGCACCTCGCTCAGCCAGTGAGCGGGAACCGGTCTGTATGTGGGATCCGAACCCTCGGCGGGAGCGCCACCGCACTCGCAAGCGGCGCACTGTAGCAGTGCGCCACCGGGCCGGCCCGTGATCAGTTTTTGCATGAGAAGGACTGTTGGGTGGTCAGTGCCTGGGTTAGAATCCCAGGTCTGCTGCACACTTGCTGTGTGGTTTTGAGTGTTTAAGTTAATGTCACAATGTGCTCTAGTTAATCAGCATAATGGTGATGATAATGCCATCTACTTTCTAGGACTGTTGCAAGGAGCAAACTGAAAAAAATAATCCACATAAGTTCCTTAAGATAATTTGTGACAAGGTACTGGCCAATATTATGATAACCTGGGGCATGTAGGTTAGCAGAGAGCATAAACACGATAATTTGCCTATTGGGGAATGATCTTTGAGTCCTCTTATAACAAACATGACAAATCCCCATAATTTGACTCATTGGAGTCAATTCCACAGCTTCACCCAGTTGAGTCGTCAGAAAGTGCATGCCACAGCACAGAAGCTTGGGGCATGGGGCAGAGTCCTGACCACTTGCACTCAGGTGCAGGCCCCTGGGTGCTGAGCACCCACAGGTGACTGTGCGCTACCTGCCTTAGCCAGGCAGCCCTTAAAGTGCCTCTGGTGACACTTTGGTTTCCAACCTGGTTTTGGGTTTACTTAATTGGCAGCTACTGACAATTTGAAGGGCTCTTAGCACATTGGCATGACATTTGTGAAATCCCAGAAGTAATGGATTGCTCTGCTTGTTGATTTTTTAACGAGTCTCCTCTGCTGGAGTCAGAGCTTGCTTGAGGACAGAGACTGTCTTTCAAGGAAACAACTCAGGTGTTTTATTAGCTCAGGTGTTTTCTTAGCAACTCAGGTTATTACATCCAGTAATTCAGCAAGTGTATTAGAACACCCACTGTGTGCCAGGCACTGAGAATATGTACCTAAATAAAGCACAGCCCTTGCCCTTGAGGGGCTCAGGTCTTGCTAGAGAGAATACAAGCAACCAGGTAAGGATCACAGGGTGACGTAAGTGCTCAGGACAGGGTTGGGGCATGCCACCTGAGCTACAGGCATCAGGGGGCTTCAAAGAGGAGGCAGAGTATAAACTGAGGCCTGAGGATGAGCAGAAGCTAGCAGGTGTGAGACAGGTGTGAGGAGAAAAGGTAGCAAGGAGTGGACATTCCAGGAAGCGGGACCAGCAAGTGCAAAGGTTCAACGAGGAGAAGACACCCATGTGTAGATTGTGATGGCTGTTAACTGACTTTAGCCATGGTTATGTGCATAGGTTAGGCACATTATTCAATATTTTAAATAATTTCTCATAATTAAATAAACATGAATACACTTATATATCTGGAGAAGAATTCACTTATACTCTCTGCACATCTTTATCTAAATTAAAGATGCTGCTAGGTTCTCTCTTGTGTAGCTCCCAGAAAATCCTCTCTTTAGTTCTCTGCTTTTCCTGCTGAAATGGCAGTGGACCAAGACTGGGAGGCAGGTCTGCTTGTGTGAGCTTCGCCCCCTCCCACACCTCACTGTCCCCTGGCCTCCCTGGGAGGCTCCGGCCTCTCTTCCCTCTCTCTGCTTGCTCTCTGATCTCTCTCTCGCTCTCAGTCTCTCTCTCTCTCAGTCTCTCTCTCTCTCAGTCTCTCTCTCTCTCAGTCTCTCTCTCTCTCAGTCTCTCTCTCTCTCAGTCTCTCTCTCTCTCAGTCTCTCTCTCTCTCAGTCTCTCTCTCTCTCAGTCTCTCTCTCTCTCACACACACCCCACTCTATCAACCCTAGGTCAGTGCTCCATGGCATGTGACTGCTCCAAGTTGTGACTCAGGAGATCAGCAGGATGTGTGAGTTGAAGGAGGAAGAGGGATCCTCACTCACACAGAAGCAGCCCCACCCTTCCTTCCTGTCCTGCCCCCACATGCGGTTGGCTTAAGCACGATTGGTTGGTCTCTGCACCCATTAGAATGGGAGACAATATTAAAAGATATGACAGTACTACTATAAGTTATCATTTATTGGTTGCGTCCTACATATGTGCCAAGCCCCAGGCTGAGTGCTTTACATATTTAGCTCATTGAATTCTCATGACAAACCTGGGAAGTAGATATTATAATCATTCCTGTTTCACAGAAAGAAGACCTGAGGCCCAGACATTTCAGTGGCAGCTGGGATCTAAACTCAGGTGTGGCTGACTCCAAAGTCCATGATTCTAACACTGGCAAGTGCTCATTTGATAAAATACCACCTGCCCTGGCATGTGCTCTAAAATCCTGAACATGATGCTGAAGGGCAGGGTGTGGGAGGGGTGTTCAAGGCCCTTCTTGGTGAAAAGAAAGAGAAAGACAAGGGCCTGTTGTTAAGAGGCAAAGGTCTGAAACTAAATAAGGCACTACCCTGTGTTTCCACACCCAGGGGAAGGCCAGGGAGGCAGGACTGGCTGAGCTCAGGAAGCTGAGTGTACCCACCTCTACATTACTAGCACGTGTGTTGGCAATCAAAAAGTCAGGATAAGTCTTCCCTAATGGGACAGGCTGTTCCTATTGCTCCCAAGGCCCTCAGCCTCTTTTCAGAGTGCCAATCTGTCCACTTCCCCACAACTTTTATGTTCTCATGATTCCCACCAGGGGGGCTGGTCATCTGTATTCTGTAATGGTTCTCCCAGCCCCACCCAGTACCACTGTCTTAATGGTGAGAAGTTATGGGAACGGGTGGGTAAGCAGAGGGTTTGCAGATTTCTCCCTACAGTGGCTAGGGGGAATCTTGCAGCTCATTCCTCAGGAACACAGAGAAACAGAGTGCGGCGGGATGAGGCAGCATTGTTGTGCCAGCTAAACTCCAAAAGGTGTGGCATGGTGACTGCTGTCTGTGGTGTGCTGGCCTTTAGCAAGCACATTTTTTGGTTCTGTTTGTCCCATTGGAGCAAAAGCATACAAAATAGCTGCACAGTGGTGCTGAATTAAAAACTCCCTTTTCCTGGATCCTTCCAAAGCTTTCATCCACAAAGCACACCTAAACCACTTCAGCCCATGGATCAGCTCATGGAAGACCTCATGTATTCATTCATTCATTTAATCAATGAAAAGGAACAGTGCATTGACCACAGGCCCAGCACTGTGCTAGGGCCCTGGAGGTACAGTGGAGGGTGAGGCAGGCACAGGCTGGCACTCATGGATCCCACATCCAGAAGGAGAGGGAGACAATGAAGGGCCTGCAGTAAAGTATGCCCAGGAATTCTCCTTTCTAAGCAAATTAGACCTTCGTTCCTTTACTTCCAGCCTCATAGTAATTCTGGGGAAAATATTTTCTTTCAGATAAATTCAACTGGTAAGCTGCAGGAACTAGGTAGGTGTTTGTTAGCTCAAAAGCTTGAGTGATTTCCAGGAGTCCATCCTTACAAAGATGTGCCACGCAATTCAGCATGTGCTGGCTGAGTCTTCTGTGTGCCAGAAGCTGTGCCCTGCATGGGAGATGCAAGGAGTGAGACAGGGTCACTGCTCATCCATGGAGAGGACAATGCACAAACCAACCATTTTCATGTTATGTGCAAGTGCTAGTCATTAGTCATTCATCCAACACATATTCATTGAGTACCCACTCTGTGCTGGGTGCTGTTCTCAATCTTTGGATATAGCCATAAGCACAATCGTCTCTACCCTCGTGGAGCTTATATTTTACTGGAGTAGGAACTGCAGAGAGGGGGTTGCTATTTTACATAGATGGAGGCAGGAATTCCCCAAGGGGGTGATTTTGAATAGAGAGTGGAAGGAGGTAAGGGAGAGAGTTATGTGGGTTTCAGACAGAGGGTCTCCAGAGCAAAGAGGGAGAAGAGAACAAAGCTGGCAGAGCAAGCATGTTGGGGGCTTGAGGAGTAGCTAGGAGGCCATCTACTGCAGCAAAGTGGGAGAGAGCAGAGCAGAAGAGATGAGGCCAGGGAGCAGCAGAGGAAAGATGGCAAAGGCCTACCAGGTGCTTGTCAGGACTGTGGCTTTTCCTCTGGTGAGACGGGGAGTCATTTGAGGGTTTTAAGAAGTGGAGGTGACATGATCTGATCTATGCTCTAAGAGGATCACTCCGGCTGCTGGGATGAAATAAATTGTAAGGTGAAGAGCAGAAGCAGGAAGACCAATCAGGAGGCTGTTGCAGTTACCCAGAGGATAGACGAAGGTGGCTTGAACCAGAAAGAAAGATGGTCAAGTGAATGAGGACTACAGAATTCTGGATGTCTTTGGAAGAGAGAGCCAAGAGAAGTTATTGGTGACTTGGATATAAAGTAAGAAATAAAAAAGAAGAGAGAAAAATGAAGCTGAGGCTTTGGGCCTGAAGAACTAGAAAAATAGAGTTAGCACTTATGAAATGAGCACTAAGATCGGATAATTGTTTAGTAAATATTTCCTTTCTCCCTCTCTGTATCCATGAGAAGAATATACTTCCTTCCCCGTTGATGTTGGGTTTGGTCATAGGACTTGCTTTAGCCAGTGAAATGGGGGTGGAAATGATAGTGTGTGAGTTCTAAACTAGGTCTTAAGGGGCATCATGTATTTCTTCTTGGCCCTCTGGGAGCTTTTGACCTCTGCCAAGAGAAGAAAGTGCCCTAGCTGGCCACTGCCTATCCACCTGGGGCACCAGAGTGAGTATGTAGAGCAGCCTCCTCCACTGATCCTCAGACTTATGAACATGAAAATAAATGTTAATTGTGTAGACAATTGAGTTTTGAGGTGGTTTGTTATACAGCCCTACTGTGACAGTAACTAACTGTTGAAAGGACAGAGGTAGGATCAGTGATTTGGGACATGAACATCAAAGATGCCCGTGTAGTCAGGGAAGTTGCCCTGGAGGAAATAAGTCCTTGCTGAGTCTTGAAGGCTAAATCGGAGTTAACCAGTTCAACAGGTAGAGGAAGGGCATTCTAAGCTGTGTACATAGCACAAGCAAAGATATCATTGAGGCACAACACACATGATATACGAATATATGGGGAACTATGCATGTAGGAGCAGAGGGTGGCAGAAGAAGTCAACAGAAGCTGGATCATGGAGGGGTTCATACCTGTTAAGGGGCTTGGCCTCTACCTCATTGGCAGTGGTGAACACCAAAGCCTTATAAGTGGGACAATGCCATGGTCTGGTTTGCACCTAAGTGTGATCCTTGTGGCCCTGTGTGGAGGACGGCCTCAGTGTTGTGGAGCAGGTGACCCGGAGGTGGAAAGATCAGGCATGATCTGTTGTAACCATCTGCTCAAGTGCAGAGGCAGTAAGGATGCAGGGACAGAAATGGATTGGGGGAAACATTTAAGGTTTAGTACCAGCAGGATTTAAGGTACAGAGAGAAAATGAGAGATCAATATGTGGCATGCTCAGGACATTGAACACTGGAAGGAATTTCCCTAACAGATTAATGTCTGATGGGATTAGAGATGATTTTTCTTTTCTTCTCATACACTAGTTGATTTTCTACATTATTTACATATTACCAACATAATCAGAAAAAAAGTTTTGGGTATGTTAAGGTGTTTAAATCTGCCTTTTTTCCTTTGGGTCGAGTTTGCTGAACCCTAAAATCTCAGTGTTAGAGAAGGGTACCCACCCATGACGCTCTCTTGGCCAGGCTTGCTATCTTCTCTACTTGATATCCGACAAGTTTCATTTTTTTAAAATAACAAATTGGAAGAAGATCCAAAAAGAGGTTCAGTGCAAATGTGACCTATGCATCTTATTTGTACTAACTGTATATTGTGAAAACATTTCAGAGAAACACTAATTTAAAATTGGCATCACCAGATAACAACTTTCTGGAGGATTATGTCATGACTCACCTGATTATAGATTCAGAATAAGAAATATGCATGAGACTCATTTAGAAGAGTAATTAAAGTGCAGCATATGTATAGAAGTAAATTTTTAAAAATTGCCTATGATTGCTGAAAATGTTATTGATTAAGAGGGGCTAATAGCTAGATGACACAGTAGCAATTTAAAAAAATGTAGAGCCCTGCTAATTATAAAACAAAAACCAAAATCCAAGCTAGGCAAATCAGTACTTGTGATCTCTTTGCTCAGTGAACACACCACGCATTTCACCTTGGTGTCTCTGACCATTGTGTTCCCAAGCCTGGACCTTCTCTTTGCCACCTCTAAGAATCCTACTTCTTCTCGAGACCAGTTCAAAAGTAACTCCAGGATGGTTTTCCTATATCCCTGGGGATATCCACTGTTTCATGTCCTGGGCTCCCACTGCATTTTATTTTTCAGGTCCAGTAGCCCTGTATTTTCAACACTTTGAAACTTAACAAATCAACTTCATTAATTTGTATATTCCAGCCCAGGGCCTGCCACATTACAAGACTTAGTAAATTTTGAATAACATGACTTAATACATGAACTCTGATTCAAGATTATTATTTATAGGAAGCTGAGGAGCAAGTAAGTGCTAGCATGTGGCTACCAGGGAATTGATCAGGAGCAGTGAGGGGGATACACTTGGCTCAAAGAGATGGTCTTGAAGCCAAAGCTGACAGTTAAAGGCCCATTATCTTGTGCATGGATGACTGCAGTGACTTTCTAAAAGTCCTAGAAGACATAGGTAAAAGATGAGTAAGTGCTGCATTTAAATAAGCTTAAATCTAATCAGGAAAATCAGATTACAGTTTTTGCTTTAAACTGATTTATCTAGTAAATGACTGGATAACATCTAGAGGTAAAACTCATACCTATTTTTTAAATGAAGAGACTGAGGCTTTAACATGATTTCATTTATTTCCACAGCTTCAACTGTCACCTATGTACTGATGATTTCTGGTCTTTTACCTCCAATCCCAACATTTATTCTAAGGAGCTGATTTGAATATTTAACTGCCAAGTGGTCATCTACACTGGCAATCCTGCAGACACTTCAAAATCTGCACGCACCAAACTGAACATATGGGTTTTTCATATAACTCCCAAACCTGATCTTCTGCTTTCTGTTTCGGGAAATAGAGTCCCCATCCTTTCTGCCTCTGGAGCTAGAAACCTTGGGTTTATCTTTGTCTCTGCCAACTAGTTACCAAAATCTGTGGATTCTGATCTAACGTATCTCTTATGTCTGACCCCTACTCCCCATATATATAGTCAGGGTCTTCATTTAAGTCCTCATCATTTAGTGTCTAGACTTTTGCATTAGTCTCTTGATTGGTCTATTTACCGACAACAGTCCGTTCTTCTGCCCAGATGCCAAACCATCATTCCCTTGGTTAAAAAGCTACAAGATAAAACTCAAGCATCTTTATAATCACACTTCAACATACCTCACTAACATCAACTCCCCACCATGAACCCAACTCCCCTTCAGCCACAGGTGCCCACAGGTACACTGAGCCTGTTCACACCTCTGCACATGATCTTTTCTGCCTTTGTGCCTTTCTTTCTCTTCTCCATATGTCAAACTCCTACTCATCCTGCCAGAACCACTTCCAAATACCATCTCTTCTGGGAGCCTCCTCTCACA
>NW_007729394.1:193644-198699 GCF_000696425.1 Galeopterus variegatus | reverse complement strand
GTGGAAATTTGATCTCCAATGTGGCAGTGTTGGAAACTGATTGAGTCATGGGGGTGGATCCCTCATGAATGGATTAATGCTCTCCCTGGGGGGGGGGTGTGTGTTAATGAGTTAGATCTCACTCTTTTAGTTCCCGAGGGAGTTGGTTGCTTAAAGGACCCTGGTACCTACTCTTTCTCTCTCTTGCTTCCTCTAGCCATGTGATCTCCTTGTACCAACTGACTGCCTGCTGCTTTTTTCCATGAGTAGAAGCAGCCTGAGGCCCATGCCAGATGCAGCTGTCCCAGAATCGTAAGCCAAATAAACCTGTTCTTTATAAATTACCCAGTCTCAGGTATTTCTGTTATAGCAACACAAATGGACTAATACAATGGGCAAATGGGTAATCACCTCATATGGCATCTACCCTCATTCTGCTTAATTACATTAAGTTCCTTTCATTGAAACTTTCAGAAACAGGAGTCTTTGAGTATGCAAATGGAATTGAATCTTCGTGAGTAACTGAAAGGAGAAGAGGAATGTTTCTGTTAAGAAGGTGAGAGGTTTTCTCCTTCCACAATAATAAATTTCAGATGGATTAAATAATTAAATACATAAAAATGAAACCATAGAAGTGCTAGAAAAATCCAACTTGAATTTTAAAAGATAGTCTTTGAAGAATTGGAATCAGTGTCTCGAAGAGATTTCTGTACTCCCATGTTCATTGTAGCATGATTCAAAACAGCCAAGATATGGAAACAACCTAAGTGTCCATCAATGGATGAATGGATTAAAAATGTGGTATGTACACAATGGAATATTATCCAGCCTTAAAAATGGCAGGAAATTTTGTCATTTCTGACAACATGGATGAATCTAAAGGACATTATGCTAAGTGAAGTAAGCCAGGCACAGAGAGACAAATACTGCATGATCTCACTTGCATGTGAAATCTAAAAAGTTGAACTCATGGAAGTAGAGTGTAGAATGGTGGTCACCAGGGACGAGAGTAGAATGGTGGTCACCAGGGGTTGGGGCTGGGGGGTGAACAGGTAAACTGAAGATGTTGGTCAAAGAATACGAAGTTTCATTTAGATGAGAGGAGTAGGTTCTGGTGTTCTATTGCACAGCATGGTGACTATAGTTAATAGCAATGCATTGTATTTTCCCAAATAGCTAAAAGAATGGATATTAAATGTTCTTACCACAAAGAAGTAATAAGTATCTGAAGTGATGGATATGTTCATTAGCCTGATTTGATCATTCTACAATGTATACATGTATCCAATCATCACATTGTATCCCATAAATATATATAATTATTTGTCAATTAAAAATAAAGTAAAATTTAAAAATAATCTTTGAGTAGGAAGATCTTGCACACATGGCGTGAAACCTATAAACCAAACTGAAAAGGCTCACAAATAAGACAACATAAAATTTAAATAAAATTTTTGTTCAGAAAGGAATATCATAAAGGAAATAAAAAGACAAGTTGAAAAAAATTTGTAACACATAAAATAGATAAGATCTGATTTCTTTTTCATAAAAATAATTTTTACAAACCAAAAATAAGGAAGAACCAAGAAAAAATGGATAAAAGACACCACTAGACAACTCACACAAAAAGAAGTACAAATGAACAATAAACAGTTGTCTAACTTACTCATAAAATAAATTCAAACTAAAGTAGAATTAAGATACCATTACTCACCTATAAGATCAGCACCAATTTATATAGGCAAGGAAATGAGGAAAAGAGACTCTCATAGTCTGTTGGTGAAATTTATACTTTGGAGCTGTTCTTTGGGAGGGCAATTGTGAATCTCTAACAAACTTTTAAATATTCTTTGATCCATCAATCCATTTTGAGGAGGTTAGTTTACAGATATGCTCACTGAAGTGCACAAAGCTATATGTATAAGGATATTTGATGCAGACTTGTTTATTAAAACAAAAAACTGGAACTAACCTAAAGGTCATCAATAAGGTAATGATACATAAATTACAGTGCATCTATGCTGTGGAACACTCTACATCCATTGGGAAGAAGGAGGTAGACATGTAGATGTTGATATGGAAAGACATTTCTGCCACATTTTAATTAAGTGAAAAAAGCGAGTTGGGAACTGAATGTGGAGTATGTTTTAATAAATTTAAGATATGCTGTGGAACACTCTACATCCATTGGGAAGAAGGAGGTAGACATGTAGATGTTGATATGGGAAGACATTTCTGCCACATTTTAATTAAGTGAAAAAAGCGAGTTGGGAACTGAATGTGGAGTATGTTTTAATAAATTTAAGATAAAAATAAATCAATAAATAAATACATATATTTACATATACGTATATATATGTGCCTATGTATGAATAAAAGATTTATGCCCAGATGTAAAATAAATTATTAATAAGGCTAAGTCTGACAATTGATATTAGGGCAAAGAGGGTTAAGGAATGGGTGCTTATTTCTTGCTGTATATTGTTGGGTCCTAACCTAGTGATTTTTTACATCACATATTCCTTAGATTAAGAATTTGAAAAGAAGATGTGTGATATTGTCATTTGCCCCTTCAGTATTTGGGTGACCCTCAAGGAGAAACCAAGTTCCTGACTTCTGCGGGCTCAGCTCCTTCATTCAACGTGGAATTCTTCAATCATTTACAGATACACCAGCAACAAGGGACTGCAGATTACTATCACGGGTTTAGTTCTTGTCCACATTGTGGCCTAATTCAATCGAAGTAGATTAAGCATTTCTGGGTCACATTGCTGAAGCCACTTGAAGAACAAATCTCTTATCACTGATTTTTGATTCTAGTTTCCTCTTGTTGATCCTCAGGAAACATAGAAAACAGTCCTCACCGATCTTTCCTAATAGCCCTTCAGGTAATTTATTAGCATCCTCTTGGCTTCCCCCACCCCTTACTACACCACTTTCTCTTTTACCTCTAATGTGTGATTTCCAATGGTCTTCTAGGTGACTTTAAAATATACCCTCAAAAAACAATGGGAGAGATTCCATCGAGGCAACTGGCTGTGAAGTTGCCCTGAGTCTGTGTGTCCACTCATGGGCTGNTTTCCTCTTGTTGATCCTCAGGAAACATAGAAAACAGTCCTCACCGATCTTTCCTAATAGCCCTTCAGGTAATTTATTAGCATCCTCTTGGCTTCCCCCACCCCTTACTATACCACTTTCTCTTTTACCTCTAATGTGTGATTTCCAATGGTCTTCTAGGTGACTTTAAAATATACCCTCAAAAAACAATGGGAGAGATTCCATCGAGGCAACTGGCTGTGAAGTTGCCCTGAGTCTGTGTGTCCACTCATGGGCTGGGCCGGGCTGGGCTCGTGAGTGGATGGGAGCTCACAGGCCCCCATCTGCTCATCATCCTCCCACCCACCCCAACCACGAACAGGCAATCCGCATAGACTCAAGGATCCCAAGGATCTGTCTCTTAATTCTGTTCAGGGCTGCCACCTGAAGGGTGTGTAAGGGAAGAAGCTGGAAAAATGAGGATGTCCTTTCTTCTAAAATGATAGTCTTCAGATGCTGTGAGCAGTGGGTTTGGTTTTGGAGAGAATGGTTGAAAATGACCTGTGAAAACAAGTCTTGGTCCAGATATCGTCTGTCTCTCCCTGGCCAGGGCTCAGAACACCCCTCCCTATCCCCCACAGACTTGACCCTGCCTCAGTCCTTGGGGCCCACCCACACCCTATACTGGGCTATGGAAGTTGCTCTGTGGTGGGAACTCACTGGATTGTCAGCAATTTTGTTTTATTGATGGTGATGCTAAAATTTTCCAGGAACTGATGTTTATACAGTATTGACATAACATGTGGGATATGCCAAAGTTACAATATTCAGTGAGAAAAGCAAGATTACAAATTGTTTATACAGTCCTGTCACAATTGTACAAGACAAACACATCTAAAAAATAACTGGATCTCCCTACTTGATAACAAGTCATAAAACAAAGTCCTAGGAATAAAACTGGATGAATGGGTGGAGAAATAGATAGAACACTGGAATGGCATAGAAATTCCAGAAACAGAAACATTTGAATTTGGGAATTGGTATATGGTAGAGGTGGCATTGCAGATCAGTGGGGACAAGTCAGATTATTTAATAAATAATACTGGGAAACTAACTCACCATATGGAGGAAAGAAAAATCTGATACAAACTTACTTTACATACGGAAGTAAACTCCTATTGGACCAAAGACTTAAAAGTGAGTGGTAAATCTATGAAGGTAATAGAAGAAAAATAGATGTAATATAGGAGAATATTTTCATGACCTTGGGTGGAGAAGGATTTAACAAGATTGAAAATCCATTTAAAAAATAAAAATTTCTGTTAAAACCTGCCTCCTTGAACAGTAGGCATCATGTCAGTCTCATAATTTGTTCAACAAAGGGTGGAACAGATAAATTTAACAGATGTTAGGGCTCAGAAAACATAACCCCAAAGTACTTTAAAGAAGACTGGAAGAGCGCCAGGAGCAAGAAAGTCACTCTGACCTCCCCTGCCTTTCTATGCAGGAGCTGTCCATAAAGGAATTCTCTGACCTACCTTGCCTGAAAGTGGATCATTAGACCCTTGTTCCAGAGGAATCCTGCCCATGCCTGGGGTGGGGAAGAAATGCCACATAGAGAGGCCAAGAAGAATCTGAACAGACAGGCCTTGCTGAGTTTTCCCCTCAGTCTATTACCATTACATCATACCCTTTTGTCCATTCACATTTCTACATGGCTGTCTATTCTTCATCTAACCCAAGCATAAAATAGATAATTTTTCCTGTCTGTTGTTTAGGGTTCTTTATTTCTGAAGGCTCCCATGTCATGTAAAACATTGTTAAATACATTTACCGTCCTTTTCTATCATTAACCTGTCTTTTGTTATAGGAGTGTCAGCCATGGCCCCTGTGAAAAGTAATTGAAAAGAACTTACACTATTTTTGCCACTAAACAGATGAGTGACAGACTTGGATTTCAGTCTGCAATGTCTGAAACAGCTAAGAAAATAGTATTTAGACTATCTAAGGAATTCTTGCAAAAAATTTTTTAAATACCCT
>NW_007729394.1:190608-192349 GCF_000696425.1 Galeopterus variegatus | reverse complement strand
AATTTTATGCCATAATCCCTTTTATGCAATTTATAAACACACACATGCACACACACAGTGGGAAAAAAAAATTCAGTTTCTCCCACTATACTCTTACAACACGCATTTGACACCAGATTTGTGGGGATTTCTCTCCATATTCTAAGCAAGCAATCCATTCTGTAGCAGACACCAACTGAGTGTCCTCAAATTCAATTCAGTTCTAACACTACCTGGAGACAGCATCAGATCCCACAGGTTGAGGGCTCAGTCCCACAAGACTGCCCCTGCCTTCAGATCCCAATCACAAGCCCCAGGTTGTTTTACTTCTGACCAATCAGCTATAAATTGGGGTCCCCATCACCCCCTCTTTGGGTTCAATTAATTTTCTAGAGTGGCTCACAGAGCTGAGGGAAACACATTTACTCCTTTTACAATAAAGGATATTACAAAGGATACAGATAAAAAGATGCATGGGGTGAGGTGAGAGAGAAGGCATGCGGGGCTGCCATGCCCTCCCGGGGAGCGCCACCCTCCAGGAACCTCCATGTGTTCAGCTATCCAGAAGCTCTCCATATCCTGTCCTCTTAGGCCTTTTACAGAGATTTCATTGGATAGGCATGATTGAAGCATGGACAACCATGCAGAGACATGACTGGATAAAAAGAGCATGACCTGATACTCATAGACTGGGTGAGGAAACCCTACAAGGGCTTGCCCATTCAGATTCTTCTCAACCTCTCTTTTGAGAAGATAGCATTCCTTCTTCCTGGATATGATGCAGGACCCCATCTGGAATTGGGGTTTTATGATCTAGGATAAGATAAGGTAGGTCAGAGAATTTCTTTATGGCCAGCTCCAAGACAGAAAAGTGGGGGAAGATTAGAGTATATTTTTAGTTCCTATGGCCTGCCTTGGGGAGAANACAGAAAAGTGGGGGAAGATTAGAGTATATTTTTAGTTCCTATGGCCTGCCTTGGGGAGAATAAGGAGCAGGTGAAAGGAGGACAGGAGAAGGTCAGAGAGATTCTGTTTTCTGAGGCCTAAAGCACCCCCACATTTTAACAAAAGATTGTCTTTCACCTTTATCGTACTGAAGCTGTTCCGAAGCTGCTTCAGGAACCAAATACAAAAAGCCAAATACTTTTAACAAAGATATACTTATTGCTTTAGTCACTTAGGAAATACAAAGGGCTTTGGGAATTTATGAGCCAGGAAATGTGGACAAAAACAGATACACACACACACACACATAAATACATATATATATCTCATATTACCACACACACACTAATCAACAGTATATTTTCCATAGTCTCCATTAGAGTGTAAACTCCATGAGGGCAGAGAATATACAGGGTTTTGATGATCTCTAAGTATTCCCAGTCTCTATAATTTTGAGAACACAGTAGATGCAAAAGATATATTTCTTGAATGAATGATATGTATATACATATATATAAAACTACATATTTTGATACATTAAATATATTGAGGTGGGTACTTTTGGGGGGAAGGAAGGAAGAATAAAAATGAGAATAAATTACGAAGGGAAAAAAAAACATGGTGATAAAGTTCCATCAATTGAGTCATAGTATTAATTCAAATTGTTGTACCTGAGGGTTGGGGTTGGGGAGCACTAGGAGGAAACACATCAAAATATGAGTTATTCTTAGATGGTGGGATTAATGCTGACCTTTCTTCCCCTATCCACAAACCCGACACTTGAAAATGTTTTTCTCATACTTGAGAGGGTCAGTAC
>NW_007729394.1:166824-189537 GCF_000696425.1 Galeopterus variegatus | reverse complement strand
CCTTAATCCAAAATGATTGGTGTTTTTATAAGAAGAGAAGAGACACAGAATCACACAGGGAGATTACCACGTGGTGAGAGGCAGAGATTGGAGTGGTGTGCCAACAAGCCAAAGATTGTTGGCAACCACCAGAAACTAGGCAGAGGTGAGGAAGATTCCTCCCTTAGAGCCTTCAGACAGAGGATGATCTTGTCAACAACTTGATTTGGGGCTTCTAGCTCTCAGTAGTGTTAGAGAATAAAATTCTGTTGTTTTAAGTCACTGAGTTTGTGGTACTTTTTAATGGCGGCACTGGGAAATTAATACACCCATCCAGACTCAAATGGATGTCCACCAAGGAGGATTTTGGATGACCAGAAAAGCCTTGCCTGCACCCAGCCTCTTCTTGGCTTGGTATTGTCAGCATCCAAAGACCCAAGGAGGGAAGGGGGAGGAAGGAGAAGAGGTCTACTCCATGCCTTTAAAACAAGCCCTAGTACAACACAAATCAGAGATGAGATTCAGTCATTTTCTTCTACTTTGATGAAAAATTTACTTGGTCCATGCAGCCAACAGAGAGAGAAAGATGTCCTCAGAATCTGGGAAATGTAGTGGAAAGATTAAAATACAACGAAATCCTTTCCATTCTGTGATTATCACTTCTGAATTCACTTTCCAATACCTCTGCTTTGCAGTGAACAGTTTGGACAAGCCAGCGACACTCCCTCTTCTACCTCCAAAGGTCAGGGAGGTAAATTGGAATCTACACCATTCTCCTGCCCTCCTCCTAGTCCACTGGACTTCTGCTTTGTAGGAGAAGTTAAAAAGCTGACTCTATTCCACCTCTTCTCATGCCTCTCCACTGACTGGGCCACTTGTTAGTGAAGAACTAACAAGGTCCTAAAGACAAAAGTAGCAGGGTCCCTGGGAAGTTCATAGACAAGAAAGCTACCCTGCAGATATAGCCAAGAGCCAGTCATCGCCTCTGACCATGCTGTGGCTCCTACTGTGATGATTCACCCACTGGTTAAGATGCACTGGTCCTTGTGCACTCATGTGCCACATACCCCCTTCCTGGGAGGAGCTCATCTTCCCATAGAAGACTTCCAACTCCTTCCGTTCTTGTCTTCTCCAATATATTTTCTACAGCAGGTGGAGTGGATCTTTCCAAACTGCAGATATGACTCACTCACGTGCTGAAAGCTTCCAGTGACTCTCCATTCACCCTACAATGAAGTCCAATTGCTCACATGGCCACCAATGGTAAGGCCACGGCTAAGGTCCTTTTCTTCAGCAACCCTATCACCTGCTGCTTCTCTCTATACTCCTCATGATAGACCCATACCAAGCTATTCACAATCCTCTGAATAGGCCTCTCTTTCTCCATCTCTGTGCTGGGCCATTTCTATTCCTGGAGCTCTTTCCCATCCCCTGTTGTCTGTTGATCTCTTTTATTGCCGTTGGGTTTCAGTTTAAACATTGTCTCCTCTGAGAAATCTTTAAACACACACAATCAGGTTCCCTATTAAGTCAATTTTTTCTAAAACTGCACTTTTACTCCCTAGCATGATTTATAATGCTGTATTTTATTTGTATGATTATATAAAGAATGCTTGTCTCCTCTACTAAAGAGTAAGCTCCTTGAGGGCAGGAACTTTCTCTTGTTTACTGTTTTATCTCAGCACTTAACCCAGAGCCTTGCTCTGACTAGGGGCTTAGTAAGTGTTTTTTGTATGAATGCTGAATTTTCATATAGCTCTGGTTCTAGGGTCCATCCAGTTCTGATATTCTATAAGTCTACAGACCCTGACCCCTTCCCACCATCCTGACATATCTTTTCCAAATTTAATCTGACTATGAATTCACTGCTAATAAAATACATGCCTCCACGCTGATGGTGTCTGCAGCATATTTGATTAATGCTATCATACAGTGATTAATTTATATAGCACTGTACCTTTTTTCAGAGAAAAATCCCTGCATTTCTATTTGATTCAATTTGTGCTACCACTCATTGTCTAATATTCTTGAAGAACTGTCTCCATTTTCTCCATATCTCTGATATTTGAGACTGATAATCACACTTGTGTAGGAAATGATTTTTCCCATTTTTTTGTGTGTGTAGTGATGAATCTTTTCTAAGAAGATATTTTTCAAAAAATAATCTGTCTGCGTTTGGCAGGAGCTCTGCCTGCCCATCTCCTCCCTCCTCCTCCTTTGCTTCTCTACCATTCCAGCCCACGTCACTTCTTTTCACAGTGGTATTTTAGCAGCACTCTAGGCTTACTCAGTTTCAGAGGTTTGCTTTTTTACAATTGGAAAATATTTCCTTGGCCTATTTTAAACCATGAAGCTCACATGTACAGTATAAACTTTTTCTTGTTCTGAAAAGATCTGCTGAGGGGGTGGGAAGCCTAGCAGAAATCAGGAAGACCCTCTGAATAGAAGAGGGGCTGAAATGTAAGCTGCATTTATTGGGAGGAAAAGTTGGCTTTGGGAAAATCCAGTGGGCTTTGGGAAACAAAAAGGGATCTCCATGGAGCTCTCTGGTGAAAAATTAATAGTGTCTATTATGTGTCAGTTTCTCTGCAAAGAGTTTTACATTCTTCACCTCATTTAATTCTCACCAACACCCTGGGAAGTCATTATGCACTAATTCACTCACTGACATTTATTTACTGAGCTTATATTTACTGAAAATCTGATATGCGCCAGGTCTTTCTGGAAGTTAAATGGGATAAGGTATAGAAAATTCTTAGCAACTTGGTGAATCATGTCATGTCACTTATAGAGATAGACAGATTAGGGTACGAGCAAATGTTTAGGTAGAGGAAACAAACATTCCGCTTTGGACAAGTTACAATTTAAGTATCTACTCCCTCCTCCCATCCCCCATTTTTAAAATAAGAAAACTAACTCCAATAGATGCCAAGATTATATGGTTGCTAGGAGATGGAACCCAGGTCAGTCTAATGCCAGGGCAAGAACTTTGCTCTGCACTCCTTAACCCAGAGGAAATGAAGCTAGGCTGATCAGGGTGCTCACAGAGCCTGTCCCCAGCCCTTGTCTTCTTCTAACAAGGTGTCCACCTTTATCCCACCTGAATACCTGTCACCCAACATACACGGTCTCCCTGTATTTCAGAGGCTGATATTCTTAGAACAAACCTAAAAGAGGAACATCTTCTAATTTTAGGCATTATTTGTGACCCAATTAAAAAATTGTCATTAAAGGACACATTAACGAGCTCATTTTCCTGTGATAACTCATTAATGAATGCTCTGGCAAAAGTGCTCCTCCAGACACTTAGGCAAAGAAATAGAAAAAGACAAAGGTAACATGGGCAGGAGTCACCTTTGTTCCTTTTCCTGAGGTAAACTAATCCCTGGGTCTTTCCATCAGGTATGGGGTCCTTTGAACACTGCCCCAGTGTGGATCTGCCAAAAGGCACGCATGCTCTGACCACACCTCCCCTGTGATGCTCTGACCATACCTCATGTACATATGCTTAGTGAGGAGCAAGCCCATCAGGTCCTTGCCTGACGTCTGTGATGTTTGCCTCCTCTGCTCACATTCTGCATCATGAGATGCTCAAGCACAGGGCTAGGGTCATACGGTAAGATCCCTAATGGTATTGGGAATGATATATAAATGAGTGTTTTGAGGACTTTTCTGTCAGGTTCTCTTACACACACACACACACACACACACACACACACACACACACACGACTTTCTGTTTAGACCTGCAGCCTTCACAGCTTACAAAATATTTTCCCAATGGAAAAGGAAACAGTCTTCAAGTCATTTCCTGCATGCTAAGCAGGCATTTGTTTATAGTACCAGCCAAGCTTTCAAACCTCAAGGAAATTTATTTTCCCAGGGTGTTGGTCTATAAAATTCAAAAATCCTAAAAATATTCAAAGCACGTGAGAAACCAGCACAGACACCGGAGGCCCGAGGCAACAGGCTTATTCAGCCTTTAGTGCTGCTTCTGGCCCAAACTGGGTCTTTACTCATGCTTCCTGTCTCCCTGGCTCCAGACAGCCAGAGTTCAAATGTGCTCTGAGCTCTGGGTACCACAATACAAAGTCACTCCTCCTCCCTTCCTTCTTCCGTTCTGATGAGTTTGCAAGCAGATTACAAACTCTCATTTCAACATCTTTACCTTCCACAATGGGATCTCACTAGAGATCATAGCAGGTGGCAAATTGTTCTGATTTATCATTATTTGCATTTTTAATTTGTGGTATTTTAGGCCCAGAGAGTTTTTTATGAGTCTTAAAATGACAGCACAAACATTGATACATAATTCATCATCTATTTTTCATAATACATGCAGTTAACCCATTGATAAACAGAAAAGTCATTAACACTATAAGCAGGATGATGTTACAGCTTAAGTTTTCTTTCCCCTACTCTTGCCCTCTGAGGTCTATAAGAATAAATTGCTTGTGACTGAAACACAATCAACAGCCTCCATGCTGACATTTTGTCAACACGAAGAGCCTTCTCAGTTGTAACTTTGCTTTTCTTCGGAATGACCAAACGTGAAATAACTGAGATATGTGTTTGTTGGACTTCCACAGTTCCCTGACTTGAGAACACTGGATGCTTTTAAATTTCAGCAAAAGGTGAGAGAGGAAGAGGGATACCTCCACCCCCTCCTGTTTTCTGTCTCCTTCCAAAGCCCTACACCTTACTGTACAATAGTCCCTCATCATTCTTTCTCCCACATCCTCTCGCTGCATTGCTGCCACCATAACTCTGAGATGGAAGAAGATGAACTGCTCTAATCATTTTGAAACAACAGTTCCACAGATAAACAACACACATAGACAAAATGCACAGGAATTCAACTGGGAATAAACCAAAAAAATACAGGGGACCCTAGGCAATTTTACCAGAAGGATGATCAGTGAAGAAAGCCAAACAGAATAATTCAGGAGTGATTCAGAGACCTCATTGTGTTTTTGGTGGCAGAAGCTATAACCCAGCTGAGATAGACAAATTCTTTATTTTTCCTTGCTACTCTGGGTGCCTCTACACTGAGAGAACCCATTTCACCAGGATGAGGCACTTCCGAATAGTTCAGTTCACACCAGCCTTTCCTTTCTCTGGCTCCTACTGCACAGGTAAACCAAGCAACAAAAATGTCATTAGTTGGCAGTGCTCCCAAACCCCATTTTAGATACTTTAGGTAAGACAGTAGGAAGACATACTTTGCCCTCCATACACCATACAGTGCAGCATATGTTGGTTCTCAGTTGTTTAATGTGTGTTTGTTTTATCCCCCAAACAACTTGTAACTTTCTCTAGAGCATTGGCAGTTCACCATGTCCATCAAAGCCTCTGTTAAATCCATAAGTGAATGAAGAATTTAAACAATAGATACAAGCAATCACTTGCTTCTTTAGTTGAAATGATTATCCTTTTGGGATTTCTTTCATTTACTCATTAAATAGAGTCATCCCTCTGAATCTGTAAGGATTGGTTCCAGGACCCACTGTGGGTACCAAAATCTGAAGATGCTCAAGTTCCTTACATAAAATGGCTAGTACAGTCAGCTCTGGTTTGCATCCACAGGTATGGAGGGCTGACTGTATTTCTAGCATACTTACTGGTTTACTGGGCACCATTCAAGGCACTGAGAAGGCCCCAGTGATCACATCAAATTTTAATATCTTTATAGATACAAGATTAGAGAGACATAAGAAAATCTTTGAACAGCTACATATTTTCACACCAAAAATAATGGCTTGTTAGCAGGCATTTAACTCCAGCCAGAATTTACTGGAGACCTTGGCATTGGCTACACTTCTTGTTAACAACTAGACTCTATTGTGGTAATAATTTAAAATGGCTCCAAAAACAATAGCCTGAGCAACTGAATTCAGTTTTTTCATGGATGATGTTTCCTAGCCAAGAGAGTCACTTCCAGAATGAGTGTTTCAGAGGATGTGGAGGATGACGTATGACATTTCCAATTAGAATTTGATAGTTTTTTCACAGAATCAGTGACATCAGGTAATCTCTCTAACGTGGCAATAAGAAACAACATGTAGTCCCTTGAAAGCAGAACAGACTCGTAAAGAGTGCATTTTAGAACACATCCATTTGCTCTTTATTCCTTTATTACAATTTGACTTCTCTCCTGCTAAGCTGCTTTCTTCTCTGTGAAAATTTATAATGTCAGTAATGCACATAAAAGGATAGTTGAATAAGTAATAAAGTTCTAAAGGAACAGTTAGGTTAATTTATAATGCACCATTCGTCGACAATCTGAAAGACATTATTTCAAACAAAGGTAACTAGGGGGCTGTTAATAGTCAGCAAATGTATTGACTCTTATTCTGAGTAAATCACTGCATTGTAGAAAGGATTTGTCATCATGTTAGTAGTGTTCTTAATTGTCTTCAATTTTCATAATTTACTTTTTAAATCAAAATATCATAGTAGATGCTTTCAAGAAATTTCCAGTTTTAGATATTGTATATACTAAAATATGCCAGACTTTTGGGTTTAGTAAATGGCTCAGATGTATTTCCAAGTGTTAGTCTAGTGTTGCTTTATTTAGTAAGGCTGGCACTCTCCTGGATGTGAGATAAATGGGGGGTTGTGCAACTAGCCAGATAATCTGATCCAAAAAACATTTTTTGCTTAATTTTTTTCCCTGAGATATTTTTTTTTCTTGAATTAATTCAGAGATATCTGAATTAACTGGCTTAGCTATTTTTTTCACATGGGCTGTGCAGAATTGATCGGAAGACCAGGGAACAACAAAGTTCCACCAACCTTCTTTGGGACATACTTGGACTTTAATATTGGTAGGTGAGGTTTATTGCACACAAAGAAAGAAAGAAGAGGCAATAGCTCATTCCTTGGGAACTTCTTTGGGTAATCCCTACATCTACATCCACCAAGTGTTTTAGATGAGGCCATGAACAATGCAGGATTCAGGGAAATGTCTCCAGTTCAGTGGATGGGTCCGAGATGAGAGGACAGATGGAATAAAATCAGCTTAATTAAATGATTTCCAACTATTCACAATTTGTGGTGACCTAAAACCTTCTGTTGGCCTTGACTTGTTGGCCTGGCCTTTCTGTCCTGGCTTGTGGGACAAGCCTGTTCCTACAGAGAGGCTGCCATGGCCTCACATGTGCACAACTAAATTGTCCTCCTTATTAGTCCCAGTCCAAGTCCTCCAATTCATCTTACCTACCAGGAAAGTAAATTTCCAAAACTCTAGTTCTCTTCATGTTAGTACCCTAAACACAAACTTTTAGTGGCTTTCCATTTCCTACAGGATATCATTCAAAGCACTCAGCCTGACATGCAGGGCCCTCTGAGATCTGCCCCCACTGGTCTCTTCAGCATTCCTCATGCATGTCACTACAGGACGTCTACATTCGCATCACATGGAGCTTCTCAGCTGTCTCCTCCCCACTCTGGGCCATTCAGGCCTCACCGTTACTTGCCTTATCCAAGTGCCCACCTTTCTCTTCCCACTGATCCAATTCTCCTGCTCAGTAAGGCCCAACCCAATTCCATCTCCTCCTTTGAGATTTGCCTGAATAACAAGTCCCGGGGGCATCCTTTGCTATGAGTTGGTACCCATCCTTGGCCACCTAACTGTGCCCCATGCAGGGGCAGCTCTTGCACTGACATCTTGTTTGGATAATGAAAATTTAACTTGCAGGTGACATCTTTTCTCAGCTCAATAGCCAGCCCTGTGTGCAGCACCTCCTTGTATTTTGCTTGGCATCTAACACATAATAGTCTCGGATTGAATGGCAAGATGAGAAAACTGAGCCTCGTGGTGTTTCCTACTCCCCCGGCCATACCTGCTGCACTGGGGAATCCCTTCATCATGCAGATAAAGACAAGTGAGACTCTGAGAAACTCAATACATAAACAAGGCCTTTGACTCTCAGTTTCCCAGAGTGGCTTCGAGTTGACTCTGGGGTCTTAGGGCCTAGATTAGAACAATGGTTTTGCTGCTTATTCTCTCTACCTCTATGCCCTCATATAAAATGGGGATAATAATAGTACTCATGTCATATGGTTGTTGAGGGGATTAAATAAGATCATATAGGTAAAGCATTTAGTGCTTGGTACAATAAACACCCACTGTGTTTGCACTTATCATTGTTAAACATTGTGTCAAAAGAAGTCCTACATTAGATCCCAGTCTTCTCTTTCAGGGGAACTGCAAGTTGACAGTAAAAGCACGAGACCGCTATAGAATAATGGACTTTGGAGATGGGTCTGCATTTTGTGGGGTAGCCTGGTAGGTCAAGGAGTTCTCAAGGTAGCTGAATTATAGGGCTTTGCCCCGGGCCCATCTATGGGGGTGACAAACCCAACTCTACAGAGACAGTTTTCATTTTCATGTACCTCCTCCTCAGCCCATTACCAGGACAATAGCAATAGCTTGCTAGGTCTAAGAAAAGCTGCAGCCAAATATTCCTAGCATTAGAATGAGACTGAATCTAAGATCAGCACAGTATATGATAAGACAGAGATGTGAACAAGATGAATCAAAACCATGCAGGTGAAGCAATCAAGAAGCCTAGGCCCTAGACTGGGAAATAAGCACAGGTGATTAGATATTCTGATACTCCTGGGCCTCCTGGGGCAGAGCGGAGGCGTTCACACCAGAGCCACGATATAATCCTGCCTGCCAGTTGCTTGTCTTTTACCGTGCAGAGTTGTGCTTAAGTCACCCATTTACCACATTTACGTAGTTTAAAATCTTCCATCTAACGAGCTGCTTTTCCCTACACCTGACACAAGTGAGATGTCACCCTTCCTCCCCGTGACCCTGAACAGCAAGACCCCGAGGCCTCCACGCTTTCTTAGAGCAGCAGACAACCCCCTTTGCTGCGGAACGCACGTGGACGAGCCCCTTGGTCAGTCTGCCTGCAGGGTGGTGAGAGGGCGTTACCTTGAATTCAGTCTCAATGTTGGCCAGCCGGGCTAACTCGTTGCTCAGCTCCAGCGCTGTGAGGACAGGATCTTCGCTGGACAGGGACAGGTAGGCGGCACTCGCCAGTCCTTTGTAGGCGTTCATGCGGGAGCGCGAGTGGCTGAAGGAGTCCTTCCGCTGCTTCTCGGTGCACTCGCTGCACTTGCAGAAGTAGTCATGGGGCCGCTCGATGCGTGCGCCCTTGAGCAGCAGGATGTGCACGATCTCGTACTCCTGGCAGTGGGCCGCCAGGATGATGGGCGTGATGTCGTGGGAGAAGCGCGTGCCGTCCTCGTCGTAGGCGTAGAAGTCGTCGTCGCGCAGCTCCTGCTCCAGAGGGCTGAGCGTCAGGCGCTGGCCCTGAGCGAAGGCCGGGTGGTTGAGGATGGCCTCCACGATGCGCACGTAGCCCTTGCTGATGGCCAGCAGCAGCGCGTCCCCCACCCGCGCCAGGTTCTCCTTCTTGAGCAGCAGCTCCGTGACCTCCAAGTGCTCGTTGCCCACGGCCAGCTGCAGCGCGTTCTGCCCCATGTAGTCCACGCAGTTGAAATTGAGGGTCTTGGACTCCTCCAGCATTTTCCTGACCACCGGGATGTTGCCATACTCAGCCGAGTCCAGGAAGCGCTCCTCCTCGGGCGTCAGGCTGGTGCCCTTCTCGTTGAACATGTAGGCGGGACCGCGGATGGCCTGGCGGCGACCCTTCTCCCTCAGCGTCGTGTGCCGGCGCTGCATGTTTTTGAAGGTGCTGCTCCCCAACCTGTGTGGCAACAAGGCAAAGATGCTCGGTTACTTTTCCCGGGGCCTGCGGATTCCCCGGGGGCAGGGCAAACAAAAGCCGTTGAGACAAAGAATATCACGACTGGGATCTTATGAGAAATTATGAAATCTTATCAGAAATCATTGTCTTAATCAGTCACAATAATTAGTTGGAAGAACAGAACTGAGACCACCAAATAGGAAAGGGGGACAGTGAAGGCGGGTTGGTGAGAAATTGGTAAAGGGCCATAAAAAATGATTACCTTGTATAGTGTTGGATATACTAATGATCCTGATTTGAGCATCATGCATTGCACACAGGTATTGATATTCAACGCTGTACCCCGCAGATATGCACAATCATTTTTGTTTCAATAACAATAATAAAAAAGACAAATTGGTATACCTGAACTATTTTTTCAAATGGGAGAATACTGACTTTATACCGCTTGGGTGTAGGAGAGCTCACGGGTGGGTCCGGGTGGAGCGTCAGGGGAGGTGGAGGTATGGGGAGTGGTGTGGCTGGATCAGCGAGAGGGCTGTCTGTTTTATTTATGCTTCTGTAGGTATGAGCAAGTCACTTAACCCCTTTGTGCTTTAGTTTTCTGGCCTGCACGGTGTGGGTAACTTTTTGTGTTCCACAGGGTACATGGGGGATTAAAAGAGGTCACATGCATGTAGAAAGTACTCGGTCAATGTTGGTTTTATTCCATCCCCTCCCATCTCTTGATATGCCCAGTTCCCCAGGAGCAATGCCACAGAGCTGGTGGCCAGGGATACTGCTGCCTTTGGTTCAGCTGTATTGCTCTCGATGGGCCCCCACACTACGGCAGAACTGCAGCGACATGCAAGCATGACCACACACGTCTTTCTACATTTCATACTATTCTCTGTAGGGACCATGCTTTCTGCTCCCCATGCAGCTTATACACCTACTCAAGGGCAAGATGTGGCAGGGAGCAGGACTAGAGTCACTGCCACTTGCTGATGGCTGCTGAAGCAGCCTTCCTGAGGGAGTTCAGTTGTAGCTTCTTAAGACTGAAACCGAATTTTTATATGGATGAAAGAAATAGGTCAGCTTACAGGCTGAATTCACTTCTAGCTTGTTGCTCTTTACCATTGGGGCATAGTGTAGAGATTAATACTAACACTAATGATAATAGCAGTTAACATTTATTAAGTACCTATTATATGCCAGGCATTATACTAAGAGCTTCACATATATTAACTTGTCTAATTTTTGCATCAAACCTTCATTATCCTCTTCTCAGATGAACCTACTGAGAGAAGAGAGATGAAAGGCAGGCTTGGAAGTCAGCAGGCTGAGAGCAGAAGTCCTGCCTCACCTTTTTGCCAGCCTTGTGACTTTGGACAAGTTACCTAACCTTTGCTTGCCACAGTTTTAAAATGGCAGTCTAGAGACAATAACAGCTATTGTGTAATTTGAGCTCAAGTCAGGAGCTCAAATCCTCCAGCTAGCCTTCAGATCTTTAGCAGGTGCCCAGCTTCTAGTTCTCAGAAAATTGTAGAACAGAGAGGATGAACCAGACCTTCCAAAGCCTCTACCAACTTGGACATCTTATACTTTTCTGTTTCTCCAGTTGGTCTTACCTGTATTTTCCATTTTCCTTTTCTAATCTACCCCCACTTACACTATTCAAATAATATTAGAATAGCATAAATTTTAGCAAGAGCATATCTGTTCTAAAGAGTAAGTACTTGGAGGGTTGTTTGTTTTAACTATTTTTTATAGTCCCAGAGAATTGTCTTTTTGTTATTGGTTATGTCTCCATGCATAAAAAATACTCAGCATTTCATTTAAACCACATTTAAAAATAAGCAAACAAAAGTAATCACAGAGGAAGGCTTTTAAATTAAACCTACTGTTCTGAGATTTTTAAAGTCATTTCAATTATTCTTTTGAACTTTTGAATTTTGGGCTCCATTTAGGTTTCTACTCATTTTACTTTTTGACCTGTTCAAACTTCTTTGGTTTTAGCCCCTTGGGGGGCTCTATCTCTGGGATAAAGCAGAGACTGGAGGTCAGAGGTTGGTATTCTAATCCTGCCTGGAGCTGAGTCACACTTCCCTTGGGAAAGTTGCTAACCTATACAGTGGGGTAGCTTCTTCATCTGCAAAAATTATAAAGAATAATTATGGGAAACTCCTTCAGAAGGCAACTGTGGGTGATAAACCCTAATAGAGAGCTCTGCCCTCCTTTAGGAAGAGCATTTGAACTGCCATCCACTTTTATAAAGTGCATTTTGATGAAAGATTGCTGGGGAAAAGATCATCAGGATTCAAATTTATAAGCTCCTTCTGAGCCCATTTCTTTCAATAATGTCATTATTCCAGGGAGAGAGGCTGCTTGTTGGTACCAAAGGCAGACCATAGATTGGGAATCCCTTTACAGGAGAGAGGAATTCACAAATAGTGTGCAGGCATTTATTATTATAAGTTTTTCAGAAGGAGAGAGATGACTGAGTTGAAAGCTATACAGTCACCCCATGTATATTCCCCAAGGTTCGGTTTCAGGGGATGTAATGAGCATCCCCTGTCTTGGCACACACTCACAGGTAGAAGTTGAGCCCACAGAAGACTCATAATCTTTCTTATGGAATTACTCAGCCTATCTTGCAATAAGCTTCTACTCCTCTCAGGAGAACCTCTCTGGACTTAGCCATCACAATTCAACCTGAAAAAAGCAGTTTCCACTCAAGAGCATCTGAGCAGTTTGTTAGATATGAAACAGTAGCTGTTCTAGAAGAAGCTGGCACTACAGCTTGATTCCACCTCACTTTTCCATTAGAGGTCTGCTCAAGAGGGAGAACAGGTCAGTCTACAAGGTCAGGGTTACACAAGTATTACACAGCAACAATCCATGGAGATTAATTCAAAAGAAATATAATAACCTCTAAACCAAGTCAGAGCAGAGGACATTTCGCAAGGAACACATAAGTACCCAGTCTAAATTCAGAGTCCATGTGAATATCATAGATGCTGCAGTTTACAAACTTAAGGGATGTTCAAGCATTATTCATTTTTCTCACTAAAAGACAAAAACAAAACCAAACATAAAAAGCAATGTATTAGCAGTCTCACCTTGTAGGTGAAGAAACTGAGGCAGGTGAAGTAAAAAGACTAAACCTTAAGGCAAATAATTTCTGCACAAGGTTAGGGTATAGTATAAATCTTGACATTCTTATAATAATTACATTTTCTCAAAGAAAAATCTATGTATGTGTCTGGTACTTACTTAAGAAGTTAAAGTGCTTTTACCAGTTGATGTACATTTTCTGAATGACCTTGAAAGCAGACACCAAGATGTTATAAGAAATAAACAAGCCTCTCTTTCACAGCCTTTAAAACCTCAGCTTTGAGATACATTTGGTTGCTCACAAAATTGTCAATTCTGCTCCTTTTCATTGCAGATGAAACCTCATGAGCCTTCTACTCAGTGAGATTGCTTCCAACACGAGGGGCTTCACAGCAGACCCTTGAGCCATATGAACTGATACAGATAATTGATGGAGGCCTTTTAACCTCACTGTGGGCTTCTTATTAGCTCTGACTTCCTTCTACTTTGATATCCCTCTAATGATGCTTTTTAAACATTTATGCACTGATGAATGTATTTAGCAACCTCATTCTTGCCATTTATTCTTGATATTACAAATATTCATGCTTTGCGCATACCTGTCACATGGGTTAGAAAAAACCCACAAAAGATAACATGTCAGAAGGATAGAGTTATGTGACCCACAATAACTGGGGGCCAAAGCTTACACTCATGAATCAGATGTGTTGCCCTGCTGGGCTCTGGTGATCTTTCATAGTTTTAGGCCGATATTGAGCAAAATGATTTTCTCTAAAATGCAATTGGCATTTAGAAGCTCTTACTTTAGTATTTTTCTTAAAAGTGAACTTCAAATGCAAATGCATTTTTATTTGCATATGTTATAGAGATAATGAGTGATCAAACTCATCAAACACCTCAATTAAGATACTGTGTTTTTCATTTTCCAGAAATGCATACATTGACATTTGATGTCATTGGGAAGAAGGGTTCCAGTGGAAACAAAACCATATATGAGAGGAGGAATGATGATTATTAAACTCCCTCTTGATCCCTTGGTTGCTATTTTTATCAGGCTGATCTTACAGATGCATCAGCCAGTATGAAGGAAGCCACATATCAGTGATCTATGAAAAGTATGAATCTTGCACCCTAAGTCCAGCTACAAATGAGCATGACCATAAGCCTTTTGGGGGCAGGGATTGTGGTTTATTACTGATGAGGAAAAGGCCACTTGATCAAAATGTTTTTTAGAGATATTTGTTGTCTTTTTTCTAAAATTGCTACATGTATCAAAAATCATCTCTGTGGAAATTATGCAAGCTTGAAATCAATTCAGTCTGTACCATTTCCCAACTGGATGTAGCACCAAACGAAATCTAGCAGTGAGATCAGACACCTAGGAAAACCCAGTCCCGGTCTGTGTGTCCTTTCCCAAGTGAACATATTCTTAGTTTTGGTCCAGAGCAACAGTGATGAAATTGTCAAGTGATTTGGGGTCTTCTCCTAAACCTCAATTCCTTTACCAACATAAAGGGAGTCATAAAATTCATCCCTCACATTCCTCAGGACCACAGTGGAGATTAAATAATGTATACTAAATGCCCTGATACTATAAAGACTTATAAAATGTCACGACAAAAATGATCGAAATCTTACATATCAATACAGTTAAGTACACAATTACTTAAACTGGCTCACATTTTACTCTACACTGAAATACTCAGCTTATCTATTTTTCTAAATGACTATATGATAGTGATAGTTAACATATATTACACATTTACCATGTGCCAGACAGTGTGCTAAGTGCTTTATATGAATTATTGTTTTAAATAAATTATCATCTGATAAGCTTGGCTATTTTCCTAAATGACTATTTAATCATAATGAACATTTACTACACATTAACCATGTGCCAGCCACTGTGCTGAGTGCTTTATAGGCATTATCATTTTAAATGTTCATAAACTACTACATGATTTAGGTGCTATTGTTATTCCCATTGAATAGATGATGAAACGAGGATCAAATAAATTACCCACTTTTCCCAAGCTACACAACTTGTGAGTGGTGGACCCACCATTAGGAATCTAGTCTGTCTGATGAAAACTATGCTTTCTCCTGCATTTTTTCTAAGTTTCTTTAGACTATAACTTTTTCCATTAGAGTTCAAGATCCTTGAGGGCAGAAGAATTACTTGTTTATGTGGCATATGCACCTGGTGCCCAGTATCCTGATGCCTGGGATATAGTGCATGGTCTAATAACTTAATTTAAGGACTCTCAAATACTTGATCTGGGTTGGTCGTTTAAGAAGACCAATAAAATCGAGGTGTTCATGTTTACCAGCATCCTCCTTCTTACAAATACAAGAGCTATATATTCTTATAACTACTATTTTCTATTTCTGACTGACAATTTTTAATATAAGGCATGAGTTTCAAAGTAAAACCAGCTTCCAATTAGGTCCATTATAAATGATGGCCCATAAGTTGCTCAGTAAGACAGCTAATAGCAGAGGATATAGTAAGTCTCTTGAGTGACTGAGGGAGAAAATTGAGGTATTTCCACTTCTTCAAAATACTCCTGAAAAACTTTACATAATTCCAAAGACATTTAACTTATTTCTAAATATCACCTTCCTTATTCTGTGGCTGAGGTGAGATAATTCATATAAATTACTTATCAGTTCCTAGTAAGTGCTCTAGTGACACTGGATATTTTTAAGTCTGATTTAGTTTATTTCAATTATATTAATTGTGGGTCTAAGGCACTCAAGTTTCCACTTAAGCTAGAGACAATAACTTGCTTTGTACCACATATATATTTTGAATAAAAGAAAAAGATGCCCACCTAATTACCTTGCAGTATGCATAGTTCATACACCTTACTAGTCAGATCCTACAGGAAACAAGCAAAATATCGCTCTGCTATTCATTATGATATGTTATAGTAGGATGTACTTTCCAAACAATTCCACTAATGTAGGATAGTTTGTCCATTGCATCTTGGTGTGAAAAATATTATCTAGTGTTTATGAATGTTAATAATGATTATATTAGTAATTTATTTTACACCAAATAACATCATTTAAGAAGAGATTGTTCTCAATATTTTCAAGGTACCCCATGTATTAATTATTAAAATATGACTAGTGCTTTGTGTGTGCTTCTTTTTCTTCTTACTTTTAAGATCTTTATTTGCCTATTTGTAACTGGGGAGTTATAAAACTGGATGTTTATATCTCATTGTATATAGCTACAGTTAGAGCTGAAATGGCAAGTTCAGCTACATTTTTTTTAAAAAAAGATTACTACTACTCCTATTAAATGTAACTATTTTAAAAAATAGTTAAATTTTAAAAAAAGAATTGTCTTGGAATAGTAGATATATGTAACCTATTGATGGTTTCATTGACTTCTGTGATAAAAGAGTCTGAAATGAACATTTACTACTAGGAAAGTAAGAGAGATCTTTAAATTGTAAAACAAAAATACTGGAAAAAAGTAACATGCTAAATATTTATCTGGGGGAAAATGTTGATTGCTTTTACTAAGCAAGAGCTCCTGGTAGTTCTCATCTAAGATACCACATGTATTCTGAAATTAGCCTCAATGAGGATCCACATAGTTCTGATTTTTTCTGGGTTAATTACTGCCTAAAGGAGTTAGCTAGTCTACATGCTCCTAAGCTTAGGAGCAAGGTTTTTGGAAATAGATGTTTATGAAATTATAATTGTAACATAGAACCTTGGTAAGTTGTTAAATAATTGAATAAATGTCATCATTAAAAAGATTTTAGAGAGTAGATATGCATCATATCCATAATGAATATTCTGGATTTAATGTGAGTTCATTCATAAAACCGATGTGTGCCCAGTGCTTCAGAAATAGAACCCACCAGCAGGTGGCATTCTGAGGCAAAAATTCACTGAGTCCCACCCGACAGGGTCAATCACTATTGCCTCTTTCAAATTTACCATGAATACATTAAGCCTTTAAATTACAATTAATGGCAATAACGTCTTGATTATGTTTACTCACTCATACATAAGTGAGTTTACAACTTCAGACTTAAAGGGGAGATTCTGTGATCTAGAGTTTCAAAGCTCATCTCAAAGCCCTACCTAGATTACATCTCTTTTATTAAGAGCATATTTGTTATTTTGAAATGGGTATTTATAGGATACGTAGAGCTCGGACCGTACTTTCAACAAGAAAAAAGAAAAATAACAATCTCTTTTTGCCACCATTAGTTTTTTAATGGTGGCTACTTATTAGAATACAGCCACCTTCCTCCTCTCATCCCCATATTTATATTAATGTAAATACAACCACAAAAGCAGCAAATTAGAAAGCTCTCAGTAATAAGAAGAGACAACACACATACTCTTCTAGGAATAAAAGTATACTATTCCAGCACAAAAGGACTAGGCTACCAAATGAGTTGTCTATTTTTAAATGGTTTTGTAAACTTAGACTTTCAATAAAAGAAAAAGAAATTTCCCTACCAACTCAACAAATAAGAAAGATCTCAGATCCAGACTTAAACACCTAAAAATCTAAGCAATGCTGTACGGGGAGAGAGCTAATAAATAAAAGTTTAATTCCATATTTCAGCAAGAAAACAACCTCTACTGGAAAAATCAATATAAAAGAATCATTACAGCTGCTTACATTGAGGGTAAAATACGCAGGCTTGTCCCTCCTCTAGTGGACCGGGATCCGGTGCTGAGTCGCGAGAATCTGGCTCCCCATGGGTGGTAGCCGAGGAGGTGACGCTCTCCGTGGTGCTGAAGTGTAGGGCTGGTCAAGTGAGTGGAGTTGCGACGATGTGAAAGCGCGCTCCGCTGTTCTTTGTGTTGCAGTGGTAAAAACTCGCCTTACGAAGCAGACCCGCGCTACCGTCCTTTTCCTAATCTTGGGGAAATTTCCCAGAGAACATGACGGAGAAGCATCCGTGTGTGAGAATGGCATGCGGGGTGGTGATGTGTTGGTATAGTCCCCACCCCCTTTTCCAGACGTAGCTTTGAAAGGGAGGTAGCAACTCTGCCTTCCTACCATAGCCCTTCGGGATTTCTACTTGCCCCCTTCTCTGTCCCAGAATAGCACATAACACACACACACACACACACACACACACACACACGCATGCACACACACTCTTACCTTAGTTATATAAGGCAGCATGTTCTGGCTCTTGAGGCAGAATATTCATTGGTTTAAACAAATGAAAAATAAAGAATGAGCTGATTTTCCACCTGTTGTGTCTGTGTGTGTTTGTGATGGGAAGGAGTTGAGAAGAAAACTAAAACCAGGGGGACCTAAATAATGACAGTAGTTTCCATTAATAATCCTTGAGGTTGTATCCCACTTTGTCTTCTAATTTTAACCTGTTGTTTCATAAACTTTTGGCATTGTCTAGGATCAGGAAGAGGTCAGTAGTGTAGATCAAGTCTGATGTTAGTAAGAAGACTTTAAAAGGACTAGTTCTTATTACTAACTTTCCATTTGTTTTTGAAAGAAAATTCTCAACTCAAATACAAAAACCTATTTCCCTAACAGTCCCCACTCTCACCAATTGCTGTTACTAAATGGTCTGTGATTCTTAAACTCTAAGGTATTTTGATGACATCATTTGAGAGAAACCTCCTTAATAAAATTGTTGCCTGTGTAAGAAAAACCACAACTACTTCCAGAATTGACCTGTGTTGCTGAACAATAAAACAGAGTGCTTATTCTTTGAAACCAACTCATGGATTAATTGTTGACACTCTAAAAACTGTCTCTGTGTGCAGATGCAATACTTAGGATTAAAAAGTTGCTTTATAATGTATTTTGCACACTGCCATTCTAGTTTCAAATGCAAATCAAATAGCATTGTCTCATTAATATGCTTCTAGTATTTTCTCTGGAGGCAACATGGTATTCAAGGAAAGATCCTGGGATTTTGATTCATTTATTAATTGTGTGACCTTGAACATAATACTTAACCTCATTGAATCTCAGTCTCCTCATATGTAAATGGTGGGTGGCAATGGGTTTAATAATGCCTTTTCCTAATTGCTGTGGTGATAATTAATTAAAATAACATATACAAAACAATCAAAAGAGTTGGTATTTAAAATGCGCATGATAAGTCTGAATGTTCTTCCTTCCCTCCTTGCTCAAGAAAAGTTAAGGTACTTCTTGAGTTAAAATTCTCTGAAAAGATTGACAACCAATCAGTTTTATTCCTATAAGTCTCTGTATAAGCTTTCCAATATTAATTATTGTGATTTATTTTGGATAAGATATATTTTTAAAAATAAATTTTCTTAAAATAAAGAATTTTTCTTTAAAAATTTCACAGTGTTGAAGAATAAGAGAATTATATTTTTCATTAGAATTAGAAACAAGTAGACTTAACTCATCTGAATAAAATACTAATAAATTAAGAGCTCTTTATTATTACACTGGCATGTAGAACAAAATATAATATATGAAGCCAACAAAAGTGTCTTACACAACTACAAAGTTCAAAGATTAGCTCTGACACTGATAACACCCTTTTGATTGGGATCCTCCTCATCATAATTAGTAAAGCAGTATAGAATGAGATACTCTTAATTTTAAAATACTTTCTTAAGAATACTGGGTTGTGGCTCTTAGTTGATAATGATGGAAATGTAGTATTATTATATCTTCTTTTTAATAAATTGCCAAGAGCATATTTTCACAAAATTCTGACAAGTATTATGTTCTTGTTTTGTTTCCACTTATGATAAATTCATTAAAATATCAAACCGTATTTTTAAAAGTGTGCCAATGATGATTATTTATGTATATAGAGAGAGACAGAGCGAGAAAAGAAACGATGTAATTATTTTATAGATATATTAATTAATTGAAGGCAGGTCAGAATTAGGTCAGACAGTTCTTCAAAAGTGATAGGATAAGAGGACATTTTGTGAAGGATCAAATCCTCAGGGTCCTCATTATTAGAGTGCTTTATCATTTCCAGAGGATATCATACACAGACATTTGGTTCAATAGGCAAACACTCATAATCTGAAACATATTACATTCATACCAAAATATCATTTTCAACATGCAAAACACAGAAGTAATTAGGTCTTCACTATCAACAGTGAAAGTTCAGAAGGCATAAAGCTTCTAGTCAAACTTCCTGTGTTTTAATTTCAATTCTTTCATTCCCCAAATGTGTCCCTTTGTTTTATCACCTGTAAAATAAAAGTAACAACAGTTTCTCACTTGCAGAGTTATAGGAGGATAAAATGAGACACCCCACATAAAGAGATTAGAGTAGTGCCTGGCACATAGCTCAGCATTTGTTAGCATTTGCTATTGCTTTAACAGCTCACTCTATGACTATGCTATTGATCTGTGGTTCTCAGACCTTTGTGTGCTCCATTATCACCTAACCAGCCTTTGAGGAAACACTGCTCTCATCTGTTGGAAGACTAAGTTGTTTTAGAAACTGCAGCCTCCAGTACAATGTTAGATAGAAGTGGTGAGAGTAGGCATCCTTGTCTTGTTCCTGTTCTTAAGGGAAAGGCCCTCAGGTTTCTCCATTCAGAATGATACTTGTGGTGGGCTTATCATAAATGGATTTTATTGTGTTGAGATATTTTCCTTCTATACCTAATTTGCCGAGAGTCTTTATCATGAAGGGATGTTGAATTTTGTCAAATGCTTTTTAAACATCTGTTGAGATAATCATATGGTCTTTGTCCTTGAGTTTGCTGATGTGATGTATCACATTTACTGACTTTCGTATGTTGAACCATTCTTGCATCCCTGGGATGAATCCCATTTGATCATGGTGTATAATTTTTTTAATGTGTTGCTGTATTGTGATTGCTAGTATTTTGTTGAGGATTTTTGCATCTATGTTCATGAAGAATATTGGCCTGTAATTTTCTTTTATTGTTGTGTCTTTACCTGGTTTTGGTATCAGATTTATGTTGGCCTCATAGAATGAGTTTGGGAGAGCAGCTACTGTTTCAATTTTTTGGAATGGTTAGAGGAGAATTGGTATTAATTCCTCTTTAAAAGTTTGATAGAATTCAGTTGTAAAGCCATCCAGACCCGGACTTTTCTTTGTTGGAAGATTGCTGATTTCCACTTTAATCTCATCACTTGTTATTGGTCTGTTCAGGTTTTCTGTCTCCTCTTGGTACTAGCAAGAGCAATCAGGCAAGAGAAAGAAATAAAGGGAATCCAGATTGGAAAAGATGAAGACAAACTGTCTCTTTTGCAGATGACATGATACTATATATAGAAAAACCTAAAGACTCTATCAAAAAACTCCTAGAGCTCGTTAATAACTTCAGTAACATTGCAGGATACAAAATAAATGCTCCCGAATCAGTTGCACTTATATACTCTAATAGTGAACTAACAGAAAGAGGAATCAAGAAAGTAAGCCCATTTACAATTGTCATGAAAAAAAAAATACCTAGGGATCAATTTAACAAAGAAGGTGAAAGATCTCTGCAATGAGAACTAAAAACCACTTCTGAAAGAAATTAAGGAAGACACAAAATGATGGAAAGATGTTCTGTGCTCTTGGATCGGAAGAATTAACATTGTGAAAATGTTTATACTACCCAAAGTGATCTACAAATTCAAAGCAATCCCCATCAAAATACCGATGTCATTCTTCACAGAAATGGCAAAAACAATCTTAACTTTAATATGAAGCAACAAAAGACCCTGAACAGCCAAAGCAATCCTGAGCAAAAAAAGTAAAGCCAGAGGCATAACACTACATGACTTCAAATTGTACTACAAAGCAGTTGTAACCAAAACAGCATGGTACTGGCATAAAAATAGACACTCAGACCAGGGGAACAGAATTGAGAACCTAGAAATCACTCCTCAGGCTTACAGCCACCTGATATTGGACAAAGGCAACAAAAACCTACACTAGGGAAAAGACTGCCTCTTTAACAAGTGGTGCTAGGAAAATTGGATATCCATATGCAGAATGAAACTGGATATGCACTTCTCACCATATACTAAAATCAACTCAAAATGTATTAAAGACTTAAGTATAAGACCTGAAGCTGTAAAATTACTAAGGGCAAATGTAGGTGAAAAACTTCAGGAACTAGTTCTGGGCACAGACTTTATAAACATGAGCCTGAAAGCACAGGCAGCAAAAGAAAAACTAAACAAATGGGACTATATCAAACTAAAAAGCTTCTGCACAGCAAAGGAAACCATCAACAGAGTGAAATGACAGCCTACAGAGTGGGAGAAAATTTTTGCTAACTGTTCATCTGACGAGGGATTAATATATCCATAATATACAAGGAACTCAAGCAATTACACAGTAAAAAAACAAATAACCCAATTAAAAAATTGGCAAAGGAGCTGAATAGACAATTTTCAAAGGAAGACATACAAATGGCCAACAGGTACATGAAAAAATGCTCAACATCACTAGTCATCAGGGAAATGCAATGTACATCTGGGTACATACCCAGAGGAATGAAAATCATCTTGTCAAAGGGATACCTGCACTCCCATGTTCATCACAGCTCTGTTTACAATAGCCAAGATATGGAACCAATATAAATGCCTATTGATGGATGATTGGATAAGAAACTGTGATATATATTCACCATGGATTACTACTCTGCCATAAAAAAGAATGAAATTCTCCCATTTGCAACAGCATAGATGAGCCTGGAGAAATTTATGTTGAGTGAAATAAGGAAAGCTCAGAGAGACGAATACTGCATGTATTCACTCATATGTGGGAACTGAGAGAGAAAGGAAGGAGGGAAAGAAAGACCACAGTGGTGCATTGGACTTGCAGAGGGAGAGAACATACCTTGGGATACAAAGTGGAGCAGTGGGGAAAAGAGGGAGGTGGAGGGATAATTGGGGGACATGGGGTACAAATGCAATTTGTGGTAATGGA